>NW_006263527.1:141816-146740 GCF_000469605.1 Apis dorsata | reverse complement strand
TCCTTTTTTTTTTTTTTTTTTTTGATATATTCGAGAAATTTTTAATAAGTATCGATAACACGAATAGAAGTTTCGAAATTTGAAATTTTAAGGGAGACATACATCTCTCTTCGAGACGAAAGAATATCTGAAAATGTGATAATTTGGTAGATAATTAAAAATTCTATTTCACTTTTTTTTTTTGATACATTCGAGAAATTTTTAATAAATATCAATAACACGAATAGAAGTTTCGAAATTTGAAATTTTAGGGGAGAGATATGTCTCTCTTCGAGACGTAGAAAGAATATCTGAAAATGTAATAATGTCGTAGATAATTAAAAATTCTATTTCACTTTTTTTTTTTGACATTCGAGAAATTTTTAATAAATATCGATAACACGAATAGAAGTTTCGAAATTTGAAATTTAAGAGAGATATGTCCCTTTTCGAGACGTAGAAGGAATATGAAAATGTGATAATTTGGTAGATAATTAAAAATTCTATTTTACTTTTTTTTTTTTGATATATTCGAGAAATTTTTAATAAGTATCGATAACACGAATAAAAGTTGAAAGTTATATCTTTACTTTTTCAATAAAGTTTGTGGTTATAACTTTATCAACGCGAAAATTAAAAAAATTCAAAAAAGGGCGAGGAAGAAAGAGAAATGCGCGATATGAAAATCATAAAATTTGTAGATTTGAGAAGGATCGAGAAGCCGTTTACACGTTTCTCATTCGATTTCGGGGCACGTAGTTTTAGTACAGGACTTTGTCGGAAACCGCTATTGAATGATTCATCCGTAGTAAATTCGACGAATCTTCGCGCGTGGTTCGTCGCTTAGTTTATCCTTTCCCTAGGGAGGAGAAACAGGATTTGCTGGAAACAAGGAACGAGCGGTCGGAAAGGAGGGGAAAAGAAAAGAAAAAAAAAAAGGAAAGAAAGAAGAAGAAGAAGAGTCTGGCCACTTTATGATATAGTTTTTTGCATCTCGAGTAACAAAATCCCGAGCACCTCGTTTGTAAGGTATTCCAACGAGGTGGAGTCTCAACTTCCTTTTTCTATTTTCCCTCCTAATTAAGGAAGATAAATCGCGCGAGACTCGAAACAGGACCAACAAAAATATCGTATACAGAGGCCAACCAGAGAGAGAAAGAGAGAGAGAGAGAGAACCAGAAATGGAAATGTAGTTTTTCAATGAGGTTACTTCAAATTATGACTCTCGTGGGGTTATTTAAGAAACATCCCCGAGTCAATTCAACGTAATACGAGATAGGAAATTATAAAACTATTCCGCTTCTTATTACGTTCGACTACGATGGAATTGTGTTTGTCTTTGGAAGTTTATAGATTCTTTCCCTTGCTTTTTTTTTTTTCTACGAATTAAGGGATGAACGAAGGGGTTAGGAATTACAAATTGTCGAAATACGGGAGAGTTTTCTTTTTACAATTTTCAAAATGAAGAACGGTCGAGTGTTGATGTTGATTAAAGTTTATAGTTCGTATATGTACGGTATATAATGGTAGTTTTCGTTCAAATAGTGGGAGTTTGTAGACTTCTCGTATACGATAACTTGCCAACTAATAATATTAGCGAGCTGAGAAGTTATAAATTGTAAATTATAGCAAACTTGCAATTTAATATGTTTTCGCGTTGAATATAGAATAAACAGAGAAATTAATATTTTCTAAAGATTCGAAGATTACGTAAAATTTCATTAAATGGAATTGGATCAGACGTTTGGAGAAATGTACAAATTTTGAAATTATTCTTTAAAACTGCTCGACCTATCTTTTCGAGACGAAAAAATAAATCAATCTATATTTTATAACGTAATTTATAACGTCCCTTTAAAAATTAAATTATTCGCTGTTTCGTTTGATTTCACCGAAAACGATATTCAACATGTTTCTTAATATGTCAAATACACACGTATCGTTATTATTATTTGTTACTACATTATCACTACATTTATTATACATTCTTCATTATTGTCCATCCATTATACATTCAGTACTTATCCAAAATATTATTCCAAAAACAAATTTTCGCATAACCGATTATTCCCTCGAATAACGAATTCTTCGATCTTCCTATCATTTATTTCGAACAAAAACATAACGATCGCATTGTTTATATACAACCAATTATTTTACATTTCACAACAATTATTTATTTTCAAATTAATTGTATCATTGAAAATAAATTCTAAACTCTAATCTCGATCGATCGATACCCTCCCTACAAAAATCAACAACGTCTCTCCACCACCTTATCTCCATCCACGTAACACGCCCCCGGATCCTTCACGGCCCCGTATTCCAAGCGTGTCCATCAAAACCGGAAGCACCCTTCCCTTCATTTGCATATTAAAAACCGAAAACCGCCCAACTGCGTTTCGCGACAACGGAACGCGCCGCGTGGAAAATATCAATCAGCCGTTAAAAGGAGGGAGAGAGAGAGAGAGAGAGAGAGAGAGGGTGAAACGAGTAGGCCGGTCACCTGCTCGACCCAATACGACGCCTATTAACGATTTACCCGATACAGTGGCCGGATACAGAAATACGGATCGCAAATAAATCGGCAAATAGTAACCAAGTAAATATTCCAGGGGCCCGAAATTAACCATCGGTGAATGGGTTTAGGGGAGGTCATGACGGCCGCCACGGCTGTTTGTTCTGCCTGGGAAATGACAGCTGACCCGCAATCCCAGTGCTCGGAATCGCTTTGCAGCGAGGGATGTGGTGGTGGAGGTTCGAGGGGGTGGAGAGAGACACAGAGAGAGAGAGAGAGAGAGAGGAAGAGGGATGGAGCGAGAACTCTTGGTACGCGATATAATGGCACGAAGAGCCGGCGGAAATGAATCTTTCCTACATACGTTCGCTTACAGAGTAATGCACTTTTGATTATCCAACGGAGCGATCGAGAGATCGGAGGATTTATCTTGGGAGGGGGAAAAAAAGAGGGAAGAGGGAATGAGGGAAGAGGGAAGGGAGGAGGGGACCGCATTGCGACTGCTACTGGCTCACGGTGTTGACAGTTTAATTTATGAAACGTTTCGCGTTTCTTGCTCGAACTCGCGTTTAAATACTTTGCGAGCGATGGTTATAATGATGAGTTTTGCGTAATGATTTTAGACGGATTTGAATCGGATGGAGGAGGGAAGATTGTTATTAGTAGCCGCGATAGTAATATATATATGTGTAATTCGTCGAGCAAATATTATATATAACGGAATTAATATTAATTAATTCGTGGAAGATGCAGAATATTATGAGAAAGATAGAACCGTCTTATTCTTTATTCTATATTACTCTTGTAACTTAATAATATAATTATACAACATCCTATATAAAAGTTCAATTAGAAATTTGAATTTTATTAGCATAAACGAGTAATAAGTGATTCTACACGAGCTATTAAAAAAAAAATTATTCCCTCGAATTTTAATCACCTTACAATAATTTATTTATAAGAAATTGCTGAGCAGAGGGGAGGAGGATAGTAAATCGTTATTAAATTGCCAAGAAAAAAAGTTAAGAAGAAAATTAGAAAGAAAGAGTGTATTAATACGATAACAAGAGGAGAGAAACGTGTCCATCCTTCGTGTCCTCCATTTTTCAATCGATTAACCGGCTAATTAAAAGCCGCGATTAACGATCATTAATTCACCGCGGCAAGGACTGCTCGTCGAATAGAGGCACAAGACAGAGGAAAGAGGCGAGCAATTACAAAGCTGATTACTCGAACAATCGAGAGAACAATTTAATCGGCGAGAGTACATCCCCACCGATTATTTCCGTCTCGAGGGAAAACTCTTTTCGTACGCTCGATACAATTCGCCCAACAGCCACCACCGTACCATCTCTTTCGGCTAAGTAATCAGCTACTACCAGCCGTTTCGCATTCCGGCGAAAATTCTTTCGAAAACGATGCACTTTGCTCTCTCTCTCTCTCTCCCTCCCTCCCTTGTTAGACCAAGTTACATAAGAACATTTCGTGATAGCTTCATCGGTCGCGTGTACGTATCCCCTGTATACTTGTGAATTATATCGTTGCATGTAGAAAATAGTCGTCTGAATGCACGCGCCACCGCAAAACCGCTTTGAGAATACGGATTTCACCGAGAAATTCTTACGTGTACGAGCCGGACGAGACTGGTTCTTCGAGACTTCGCCTTCCTTAATCCTCGACACGAGCATTTTTCTTCTTCTCCTTTTTTTTAATAAAGATTAACGTCAACTCGACTATATCGTTATTAGCGGAGGGAATAAAAACCGTTTCTTTTTACCCTTCTTCGATAAATTTCATTATTTTCCCGTGTTATCTTCGAGCCAAGTTGTTTCAATTTGTGTGCAGCTTGCATACATTTTTTTTCGCCGGAGAAAATTCGTGTATTCGAAATTGTTATTTAATCGAATAGAATTAAAACTTTCTTAACCATCGATCAAGACGTTCTAACTCGATAACAATGATTACTTCGACAAACTTGACCGTCGACTATTTCTAATGAATATTAAGCAGTCGTAGCACGTTCAATAAAGGTGACGTACGCGTCACGGGGATTTTCTATTGTACACCGGGCGTACAGTCGCGTCACGGATTTTTCCAACAAATGCGAAAGATGAACAAGAGTTTTTCACCACCGTTCTTAGCGCTCACATCTTTTTTCTCTCGAACTCTAACATATACATTTATCCAAGCAAATTATCGACATCACAAATATTATATACGTTTATATATATATATATTTTTTATAACAAATTTATTCGCGATTATGGAAATTGGAAATTCGACACGGTCCCACGAGAGGAAGATGGCCAAGGGTGAGGGAGATCCAATTAAATACGGGAACATATTTACCGCCGCATAAATCTCGACAGTTGTAATATTTCAGCACACGTTTTTTCGGCGTGCACGAGTCTCGTCGTCGGCATTATG
>NW_006263527.1:139909-141712 GCF_000469605.1 Apis dorsata | reverse complement strand
TGTGTCGTTCCATGATTTCCCTTCAACGAGCGTTTTCTTTTTTTTTTTTTTCCTCTCCCTTTCTCTTTCTCTCTCTCTCTCTTGATCGCCATCACCTTCACCTCCTCCTCCTTAGCTCGGATGCGCCACATATTGCACATAAATTTCGCACGCACCGCCATAAAAAAGTCGCAGCCGTCTCTGTATATTATATCGGTATAATAGTGACGTGGGAAGGCGTGGCGGTTTTTCCCCCGTGGCTCCGCTATTAGACGGAAAATAAGATTCGTTTTTGCATAATGCCACCGTGACGACGAGCCAAATGGACTTTATCCGAGCCACGTAGCCCGAGCAACGAGCGCCTTAGAATTTTTTAACAGGCGGTGAATCGCCTACCTTGCGTTCGAACGTGTTCATTAATTTAATTCTTTTTCTTTTTTCTAAGAGAGGGGAAGGTGGCTAACGTAAACGACATTAGAGCAGACCGTTTCTGTACCGTAATTAGAGGCCACGGGGCGCGCAAGGGTTAAAAATTACGCCGTTTCGGGGTAAATTTTATACTCGGTAGCGATGGGATCGAGTGTCTCGCGAAACGATCCTTGAACTATCGTTCGAAATTTTGTTTCTTTCGTCACGTGTAAAATATGTAAAAAAGGAAAAATAAAACTTGCAAATTTACTATCAATACGCGCGAATATCGTTGATATTAATCTTCGATCCCAATTATCTCTATTATCTACTAAATAAAAAAAGTAGACCCAAGTCGCCCGACATTTCCAAAGAAATCAATCGTAACCGCGTCAAGTATAATCACCCTTCCTTCGAAAAACCTCATCCTATCGTTAACCCGGACACCCTGGTTAGAACCTCCAATTAAAAATGAAACAGGGAGACCGAATGAGTCCCGAATGAAGGAAAGAAGCGGGTCTCTCGTATACCTTCCTAATCGCACACTTCTCTCCGGGGCGCATCTGCTTTCCCACGCACAAAAGGGACCGAGGTCCTCTTCTTGTTTTCTATTTCCTCCGGCCGCGTTATCGAGCCGCGATCACCGAAATCCGGCAGCATCTGTTCGCATCGCGGCCGAGGAAGAGGATCCGGAGGCGAGGAAAGATGGTGGAGGGGGAAGGGAAGAGGCCACGAGATCCCAGAGGCACGCACGCTTCGTCCGGTGGGGTGCAATCTTGCGGTCCAATCGCGGCCACAAGCTTTTTCTAGCTCGCGAGAAGAGAGACCAAGGTGTTCTCGAGAGAAATTCGTGAAGGAGGAGGATGGGCCCGCGTTCGTTATCGCCGCTCGAAATCTCGTCTGAATCCAATCGATGGAATCGATCGCGCGTTTTTGGGGTGGAGCCGATACCCGAGCCAAGAAGCGAGAAGATAAAAGGGAGGATAGATGTATCGAAGGGTGTTCCTCACCCTTGTTCCTCGACCACGATCCGATATATTTCAAGGGTGAACGAATTTTTCGAACGAAAATATATTACGTATTCCCGATGAGAGAAAGGATTCTATAGAGTCTATGACAAGAAATGGGGAAAATATTTGTTGTACGAATATGAATTTATATATTTGTGGGAAGGTGTGTGGCGTGCACTTTTCGTTTTGGAAGGAAGGAAAGAAACGGAAAAGGAATAGTCTAGTGAGTCTAGATGGTCTAGATGGAAAGTTCGCCGCATTATCTGGCTCGGGACAGTTGTACGGTAAATGGAATGGTAATTCCGGAAGTGGAACCTTCCGTAAATAGAGATTAAAATATATTCTTCTAGCATAATGCCCGCTTTCCGGCAAAACCGTTGAACACCGTTTGGATAATTTGAAATAA
>NW_006263527.1:136699-139662 GCF_000469605.1 Apis dorsata | reverse complement strand
TTTTTTTTTTTTTTTTTTTTTTGCGGATTATACGCGTGATAGGATTTTTGCGCGGAAATATTCCGAGAATAAAAGCTAATTAAGAAATATAGTTCGAGTAATATTCAGAATAATATCGACGAAATATAAATTTTTGTTTTTTTATTTTTTTATTTTTTGAACAGAATTTTCGAGAGATAGGTGATTAAAAGGAACGAAAAGTTACAGGGAACGATTAATATTAATTCTGGATCAACTGTGAACTATAAAACGAAGAGGGGAAAAGGGTAATAACAAATAAAAATTTATCTGGTCTCCACCACGAATAAATTTTTATTCGATTAAAAGCGTATTAACGATCGACGAAAGTCATTCGTATTTTGTTATTTATATCCTATCATACGTGAAATCGTGGTTATTAATCGATTCGCGTGAACAAGTCGAAAGGATTTTTTAACTATTTCTATTTTTAACCGTGATATAAATATAGAAGGAGGAAATTTTAATTTATTTAACAGCGGGGTTATTTCACGCTCCGAGACGCCTCTTCGAGTTTACTTAATTTGAAGAATCTCTTTCACGCAACCCCAAGTGCCAGGGATCTGCATGACCTGCATTTATATTTAATCGTGATTTAAGGGGGACGCCGAGGAAACCCTATATGAGACCATTATTTATTAAGTGACCGAGCTTTGAGGTTTGGTTTACGCATCAAAACATAAATATCATAGAAATATGGAGGGATCTCTGTTCCTGATTAAAAGGAGATGCAATGTTTATCTCGTGTCCAACGAGACTACTAAAATCCTTTCAATCAAAAATTCACGATCAAATTTTCCATTTCTACGATTCTACGGAAATACGCGTTTTCTCTCTTCTTCATTTCCAACTTATTTAAATACAACCGCCCAAATATTATCCACTGCATACATTTTATTATCCTAATACTTGTAAAATCAAACAGGATTCAACACATTCAAATTACTAATCCTTAAACCATTCCTCAAGAAGACAAATCTCTATTAAATTCCCCATTAAAAAAACCTCCAAAATTCCCCAAACCCTGAAATCCTCCCAATTTCCTGCCCACTTCGAAGCTCACCGAGCTTACTTCTCCTTTCCCCAAATCTTCTACTCGCCAATTATCATCCCCTAGTCACAAATATGAGCTATCGGTCACGATCTACCAGCGAGATTACATTCAACTCCTCCATTCCCTGTAATAAATAATGCACCGCTCGATTCCTCCTACACTTCTCCTACTATAGAGAAAGCAATCGCCGAGGGGGTGATCGTACAGTTTGTAGGCGTGTGTCATTCGCATAGCGACGATGGTCGAGCGTGAAAACGCGGTCTTATCTACGTCGAGCTTACGAGGAGGGTGGAAAACCCGTATCGCGCGTTAGGGAAGATCGGGGGAGGGGGAGAGAAATAAAAGAATTCGATTATGCAAAATATTTGTGAATACAAATTTCAATTTTCCTAGAGAAGTTAAATATCCAAAATTATTATTAACTTAACGAGCGACGATCTGCCGATTTTCATTCGTCTCCAAGTTTATTAGATCGCGAATATAAATGAGAAATTATTTATTTCAAAACACCGAGAAAATGTACGTTTAATTTGCATGGTATTTCGAAAATGAAACGAAGCAAATGGGGAATCGCGCGTGACTCACACGTCGCGGTCACGCCACCCTCGAAAACATCGCGCCACTTCGATGCCCGATATTTCTACGAGCTTCTCTTTCTCTCCCTTCCCACCCCCTTTCTACCACACGACGGACAACCGTTTCACCCTTGGTGTTTCGCTATCTGGCAAAGAGGGGGAGAGGGGGTTTATACGGGATTGGAAATACCCTCGCGCGTACGGCATGCATTATAGATCTTCTCGGTTCGGGTTCAGATTAAAGAAGGAGGGGGTGGGCGCAAAAATAGTCCTCGGTTGGAAAGGCGATAGCTTTTACACTCGATGGACGAGTGTACGTGTATTTAAACGTGTGTATATATATACATATATTTTATGACTATTAAAAATAGAAACACATTTTTCATGTGTAAGTCGGTTGATAAGAACGTGGTTTAACGTGGTTCTGATTTTTTTCCTTTTTCCTCTTTAATCGTAATTTACATATATAGAGAGATTGTGGTATCGATGCGCTACTCGTTTCGCAAAAATGAGTCTAATCTCAGTAAAAAAAATGATTTCCTATTTAACTAGAGATAGTAGGAGAATTTTATTTAAAAAGAAAAAGTATTAGACAATTTATATACAAGTTATATTCGATTTTTGTATCGCATAAATACTTTTTCTCTTTCATATTTCGAATTAAAAAAAATATCATTACGCGTAACCGGATATAAACAGTGTAAACATGTATGTATTTTAAAACGGACATGTCTATGGACGAGGGCCACTCCTTCGTTCGGGTCTCTACGAATTTTAATGCGCGTACGAAGAAAAAGTTGCCAGAGCCTGTGATCCCCGCGCGACAACAATCGACGATAAATAAGCCTATACGACTTGAGAAAGATATGAAATGTGGTTTGCAATTATTCGAGGGTGTGTCGGGGGGGGTTGAAATGCATACGTGTTTTTTCGCTCGGGTAGTTAGAAAAAGATATTCGATGGAAGATTATTCATGCTACCATAAAAAATATAAATGAAGGAAGTGGTAATAATGTTGAGTTCCTAACCAATGACGTAGAATTGTATCTGGTTATTTTTTTCAATCGAAATAATAGCCGTACGCGTTTGTTAGCATATACTTTGCTATAATCTATCGTAATCTATCGTATCTGCTATAAATAAAATAATATCTCTTTTCTCTTTTCTTGTTTCTTCCTTCTTCCAGCGTGTGTATATAAAATATTTGAAACTCTCACGATTCCTATGTACGAAGAAAAAATATCTACCTATCTACTTTACATTTTTAAATACCACGCGACAACGTTGGTCAAACAATTGTGTAACCAAAGCATACT
>NW_006263527.1:135322-136523 GCF_000469605.1 Apis dorsata | reverse complement strand
AAAAAAAAAAAAAAAAAGAAAAAAAAAACTCAGAACACTCGATTAACCTTGGTAATAAATCCATCTTATATAATAATCCGAGTCTCGTATAAAAAAGATAAATTTTACTTTCGTCCATTAAATTTCATCCAATTATTCTTCCCCCCTTATAATTATATCGTTAAAAATAAAACCCATAAGCCTTTGCTCAACGAGTCATTGTCTTTTATCCACTCCATTCGTTTTTGGTTTACAATAACCCAAACGACAACCGTAAATAAGCTGATCTGCAATTACAATGGATCCGCTTAACGCGCTATAAATTACAAAGTGACGTCCGCTTGAATTGCGAAAATCATTCTTTTCGCGTCTGGATAAGAAAAAAAGTTTCTTTTCTCATCTCGGTCCAATTCTGGCCGGCCGTATTCCGGAAGTTGCCGCAAAGGGGACAAGCCTGAATTGGTGGCTATTTAATTAGCGACTCCTCGAAAGGCGACGAGTTTCCGCTATTTCTTTCCTCTCTCTTTCTCTCTTTTTCTTTCTCTCTTTCTTTCGTTCTTTGTAAGAAAGTATATAAGAGCGCGGATGGCGATTCGTCTTTGGAACGAATAATAACGCGAGACGAGCTCGATAATTAGTTCTCGTTGATATCGAGCAATAGAGATACCGGGTGGTCTGTCAGAAATAGAACGATATGAACGTTTAATGGGGCCCGCAAGTCGGATAAAATACGGGAATAATCTTGTTTATTTGATTGGTTCGAGGAAATGAAATCGTCGTGAGAGCCCCCTTTGTTTTAATCTTATGAGCGGAATCCTCTTAATCGATTTAATTGATATTATTATTAGTTACATTTTATACGAAGATTATATACTAATGAATTTTTCCTAATAATACATAAGTTTAACTATTGGTTACGTTTTCTTTTATAAGAGTATTAACTTTTGAAACTGATGAGACTGTTCATCAAGAGTTTGTTCATACATATTTGATATCAATGGATACATTGATATATATATATAATATAATATATATATATAATAGCTGACAATTTTGACAAAATACAATTTTAATTTCGTCTTTGAGTTTGAAATGTTTGAATTCAACGTTTATTCTGATACAAAACGCGTTATTCAAAAAAAAAGATCGATTTATCTTCGATATTTGAAGATAAAAAAAGAAATAATCGCGCTTAAAATAACTAAAAATAACTAAAAATATT
>NW_006263527.1:123958-135235 GCF_000469605.1 Apis dorsata | reverse complement strand
AAAATTTAGTTGAATTAAAATTTTTCTTAATATTACAAATTTTTGTAAGTTATAAAATATTACATTTACTAAAAATTTATATTAATAATATTATAAATTTAAAAATAAAAATTAAAAACAAAAATGTAATATTTCATAAATTAAATTTCTTTTAATACGTTTATATTATTTTATATTAAATAAATTATTAGACTGCGAATGAAGCGAATGTATCAAAAAGAATCTATTAATGATTATTCGATGGTTTAGATAGATCATGTGGTATAAAGAAAATCGGAAAAAGGGGAACCAGAAATTCAAAATTGAAACTCTCTCGACCGTTCGTTTATTTCTTAAATTAATCCCGGCTTAAAGTCGGATTTTCTTCGCGATATCGATCGTCCTTTGCAATCGTGTCACTCGTCGCACGGTTCACTGAATAAATCGTTCTCCGTTCACGTCGCTAATAAATATGTATCGTAAATCTATAGAGAAAGAGAGAGAAAGAGAGAAAAAGAGAGAGAAAATTTGATATGGTGTATCAGACTAGTCGATTTTTCGGTATATGAGGCCACGGTGTTTTATAAAGTATAATTTCACTGCATACATCGAGAGAGCACGCTATACACAATGTACGCCGTTATGTCACACACGAGACCATTTTAACTTTCAAACGCGATCCTAATATCAGATATCGAGGAAATCGATAACCATCTTGCCGCTTTCGATTCCATTAATTGCTTGTAAATGTTGGAAATTGATTTTTTAAAACTCTATTCTCGTATACCTATGTATATGCGTCACTCTATCCACATATCATTACGTATAATACGATTAGTCAAATACGAAATCTAATAAACGTTCGATCATAAAAATGTTTTACAATTATAAAAGAGAACGGGAATACGAACAATTAGGAATGGAATTGGGCTTACGAATGCATTTTAAGCAGTTTTGCAGACGTAGATTGCTCGAAATTAAAAAATAAAAGAGAAAAAAGACGTAAAATGCATTCTCTCCAATAAATCGATATACATAGGTATTGCGCATGTAATTGCTTCTTTAACGCCGACATTTTGAAATATAGTTTGATAAAACGACGCCTATTGCGACGAATTATTAAAAATCTGTCACAATGACAGAAAAAGATAATAAAACCTCCAAAAATAACGTTTTTTCTTATATTTAATAATTTTAGTTCGATAATAACGATGTTTCAATATATATATCTATATATATATATATATTGAAATTTACGACGCAAAAGAAAAAAAAACTCACCGGTTACGTCGTGGCTCGTTGACGACGCTTTCAACTTCGTCTCGAATGTCGTGTCAGCCACTTGGAACCTCTAGTTTTCCACTTTAGCGAGTTAAACTTGGAGTTTGTCTTCAATATGACACAGTTTAAAGTATTTTCACAGCACATCGACGTTTACTTCGTCGCACTTAATTAGATCGCGGGCTCCGGCACGTCAGAACGAAACGGGAAACGAAGACCGTGCTGCCACCTTCAGGCGGAGTCGTGAAGTTCTTGCGCAAAAGATTAGGCGGGAAATCATTACGAATACGAAAGGTAACTACAACATATATGAATATAAATTAATTATTTAAATTAATTAGAAAGTTAAATATAAATATAATTGAATAGATAGAATAATTATACGTTATGTTTGCGCCAGATAAATCGGGATTTCCATAAAATTAGATTTTATTAATTTCTTTTTTTACAATAAAACAACAATCTCTATTGAGTATCTGTAGTATGTATAAAAATTAATTTACATACTCGTTAGAAATAATGAGAAAGGATATATTAAGCTCGAAGTTATAGTTTATTCCACCGGTAACAAAAAATACGGAATCGTGGAGAACTTTCTTGCATAAGCGTCGTTATAACTTTGAATTAGAAGAAAGAGACAAGAGGGAAAAGGAAAAAGACGTTAATATTACAAAAATTAACAATTACAGTTAGCTTTCACCGCTGTAACTTCCCGTTGGAAAAAGTTTCAGCGTTTCCACGCCTCTCGCATACGAAAATAACTAGAATCGTGCAGCTAATCCTGACAAAATAACATATAGCACCTGAACTTCGAGAACCACCGTAGCCGCAAAAATTTAATGATTTTAAAAAGCTTTCTATACTTTAACGAACCTATTTAATTATTGGAATGGAACATCACCGTGCACATCCACGATGTTTTCATCGAAATAATTGCTCGTTCATTTAGCAACGGTGACAGTCGTTCGCGAGAAGAAAAAAAGGAATGCTTTTATTACATATATATATATATATATATCATCGTTAAAATACAAAGAGAACATAGAAGACTCGAGAACAAAGTTCCATCCTTGGAAACTTTCTTCGTTCGCAATCGAAGATCTTATCGAAGATCGATCCGATAAAGCGGATCGAAACGATCCTCTGTGCATAATTTATACGTACACATACACGAAAACATCTCGCCTAACGAAGTAAAATGAAACGCACGAGATTCTCGAGATTGAATTAAAACAAATCGAGATAACTGGAGATTAATGCCTCTCGTCGAGGCGAGAAAGTTTGATTAATTTGGAGATCGGTCGCACCGATCTCCAATGCTGGTTAACTTATAATTGCCAACTTTCTAGCGGAAACACGAGGGACGACACGGTGGTTCGGTCGTGAAAATTAAAAGGGAAAATCGGCGTGTGTGAGTGTGAGTATGATCCTATTAAAAATAGAGCTTATCCTATTTAAACAGAGCTTATTTTTATGCTCGTTACATCTTTTCCATCGTATCCTTTACGCAGCATAATTCCTCAAACGTTAGACGTGTCTCGTTCGATGATCATCCTTCAACAATAAGCTCATGGTTATTATTATTAAACTAGAAAGAATGTGGAGGTAGCGCGTCAGATCGTAATTCGTTCTCGCACATTTGGGCGACATTTGTCAAAAGTTTCTCGCATCGCATTCAGTTACAGTCCTAAGAAGTACCAGTTGTACTTTCACCTCCGTTTCCTCCAGTTGTACTATCATCGTGAACACCATCTTTCGTCACCTCTTGATTAACTCTTGATTAATTAATGGATAATTTACTGGCAAGTTAAAGGCTAATCTCGCAGATTAGTTCTTACACATAGCTCCAAGTTCCCCATATCCCGCGGTGAGAAGAAAACAAGAAGAGAAAGAGGAAATAGGAAGAAACTTGGATGGTAAGAGAACTTGCAGCACCTTTTTTCTTTTTTTCTTAATCTGGAATCACATCCAGCCAATCCTCTCATGTTTCTTCGAATCGAGCCAGCGAAATCGTTATATCTATATCTGTACTGTATATATATATATATGAAAATACGAAATGACGAACTCCTGGCTAGTTCCTCTTGCTCGAGTTAATCAGATACTTGCAGCAATGGGTGAGCAAGTGTTTTTCACCGGTGATGTCATGCGGCACGTTTGTCGGATTGGTCGATTCCCTTGTATAAATATCAAGCCCATACTGGCCCTCCTCTGGAAAGCTGATCGAGAAAGTCACCACGTCGTCGTCGGCGATTGAATGCGTGACGTATTTGGACAACCGTTTTTCCTCGATGCCATTTTTGTGCAGCGTCGCCATGAAGTCGGTCAACGATCTCGACATTCGAAATTGGATTTCCAACTCGCGGCCAGCGAACACCAGTGCCTCCTGATGGATCGAAAAGATGTAAAAGAAGTGAGTTACAACAACGTTTCTGATATTTCAATTTTTAACAATCGAAAGAGGAAAGAAATATATATGAAACCAGTGAATTTCGAGTTGGCTCTACTTAAAAATACGGAAGACAAGAATACCTAGAAAATATAAATAGATAATTCCATGGAAAGGAATATGGAGAATAATTTAAAAATAGTTTATTTAGTGTAATATACCTGATGGGTTATTGGTATGAGGCCGAAGAGTCTGGTGGCTTTCGTAGGGCCCCATTCGCCACTCGCGCAATCGGGCAACGGCACCATCACCGTTTGCAATTCCTCGCAAGCGATTTTGAATTTGCACACGCTCTTGAACTTCATCGGCTCCCCGGTTAAGTATTCCTTCGGCGTGACAGCGTTGGCAAATATGTCCAGGAGGAAAGCCCCCGAACAGGGCGCGTGAACACGGAACGCGACGATATTCCCGACGACAGACTGTATAACAAATAAATAAATTTTAATAAATTTTTAAAATAAAATTCTTACGCGATTTCTTCGATTTTATATTTATCCAAAGAATGATACGAGTGGATAAGCAGTAAGTTAAAATTCACGAGGTCTCGTCAAACATCTCGTTAAGAGATCGAGAGATCGGTACATTTGGAAACGTTGTTTGAAATCTGGATCTGTTACTTCACCGAATTTCTTCATTAATTAATTTCACTTGGCGAGCAATCAATTAACGAGACGACTCCCAAACTCCTAGATTTCCTTCTTCGATTACATTTCCCTGATTATTTATACAGGAACGCGATGGATGATGAACAATTGTTCCGCGTGAAAGAATTTTCATTTCCACCAAGTTTCTCAAGAAGGTTTACCTGCATGACGAAACGTTTCAACGACACGCCGTCGTAACCGTCCCCGTCATTGTCGTAGAATTTCAAGTTGTAATGGAAAATTAGGGACGATTGCATGTGAGCTGGCATGGCTATCCTCACGGTCGCAGCGCCTGTAGAATCCGTGTACATGACTGCGTTCGTGTTCGTATCCGGGAAGTAGAGGCCGTACCTGTCCAATTTCCACCAATCGAATGTTTAATCCTCGCGATAATGGATCGTCGAATTTTATTCTTTTTTTTTTTTTACCTGAAGAACAACGAGCGCACGAAAGGCAGCTCCTCGAAATCTTTGAGGGAAATCGGTTGCTTGAGCAATTGCCACTCCTCTTGAAGGGGGAAGAATTCGTAGATGAATTCACGCGGGTCCGTGAGGAAGTAATGATCGTCGTATTCGTATCTGGGGAAAAAATAGAAAAAGATGGATTGAACGATTGGAGCTGAGGGGAAAATACGATATTGAACCTCAATGTCTCACCTCAGACTGTCGTTCTTGGCCTTCGGTTGGCCAGGACGAGGAACTTCTTTGGCATTGACCAGATGTCTTGCCCCCCAATTGCATTGAACGAATCTCCATGCACCGGCCACGTAAACGGCGTTCCAACTGTTCCGGAATCGATTGTCCTCGAAGCAAACACCCGGCTGATAGCCGGCCGATTTGCTGTAACCCTTTATCACCACGCAATGCAGTCCAGCATAACTGAAGGAAAAAAATATCGCAACGCATTGTTTGAATTTTTGCACGGGAAAAATTATCGATACGTTTCGAATTTTGACAAAGAGAAAGAAAAAAATATGGATACGCCTTTAGGGATGAATTATTATTTCGGGCGTGTCGTGAGAAAGATCGAAAGAAGTCAGAGCGTTTACCTGCACAATCGTTTGAACAGAACGTGGTAACTTTCAGTCCCGTGTTTTATTCCTCTCAACAAGCCCATAGGCGTGTCCCCGCGTAAATTCTCGTCGAACTGCATCGTGTTTAGATTCTTCACGGTGATCCATCGGAATATCGTCCTAGCTTTTTCTATATCCGATCCGCATCTGCTCACCAACTGCCGCACCAGATCTGTGAACGTTTTCTGATCCTCTTGAGCCACCTGATTTGTCAAAGAAAAGAAAATATAATTCGCAAAATTATCGATTACAAAATTATTCATTATCAAAATATATATTAACTTTTGAAAGTATTAAATTACCACGAGATACCTTTTTTTAAAAATAACTCTCCAATGAAATGGATAAAATTTAAAAATCTTATTCTCAGTCTTCTATCACCATCTAGACGAATATTCCCACGTGAAAAATTCGAAACGTGAAAGAATGCTGATTCCAAAAAATTAAATGATGATAAATATGACTATAATCCGAAAAAATCAAATTTATGTCATCTTCGACGATTTTAGAAAACTGGAACAACCCTCAGTCTCCCCTTCACCCCTCTATTTTGCTAATATCGTCGTTCAACGTATCGAATAACGAATAGCCACGACACGATGGTCGTCGTAAGACGAACCATCCTTGGAACGAAAGAAAGGTCGTAAATCGATTACTAGTCCCCGTGTATAGACGAAGGAACGCGGATAAAAAGGCGAGGATATATGAAAATATCCGATTCGATTTAAAATTCCGCGTGTGTAACGCACTTCCCCTTCCACATTTAGGAAAGGATGGCGGTGTTAAAGAGGGGGGCTTACCGAAATAGCTATCTGATCCATGTCGGCAAACTCGAGAGGATCATTGTAGATGTGATACTTGGCGAGGGCTGGGGGTTGTGGGGGTGGAGCACGCGACGGATAAGGCAAAGGCGGCGCTTCCTGGGCATAACCGTCCCCCTCGTCGAGATACAGGCTCTCCTGGCGCATATACTCGCTCCTCGCCTCGTTGATCAGCTCCAACATCTCCGAGCTCTGTTTCTCCACCAGCGCCGCGGTTGCCGCCCTGGAAATTAGATCGAGAAAGGAAATTTTCGAAAATTTTCCGATACGAAACTTGGATTTTATGGAATAGATAAAGGATATGGAATTCTTTATTACGATTGAAGAATGGAAAATGTTAGGATTTTTGATAAATATAGATGGATATCGTTGGGGATAGATAGGTAAATTTTTCATTCGTAAAGAAATTCGAGAGAAAAGTGGTGAAAGGAGGGAGGGCAGTTGGGTTTCTTCCACCCAATTTCTATTAAGATATAAATCTTATCGTGTAAAAAAGAAAAAGAAAAAATATTTGTCGCAATAGGAAAGACGACACGTTTCGAGTACGATAAAAATAAATAAGTTTTCTCCTCGAAAAAGTAAACAGATTCGAGGGGATTAATCGTGGATCAAATGACACAATCGCGTGATTTTCCCTCCCGAATGAATGAAACGGCACGAATGTGGAATCGTTTTAATTAAGTTTAATAAGTACCGTTCGTGCTCCAACATTTTGCGCGTGAGACTTTCCTTCTTCTTGTCCCTGCGAAGAGTCATGTTCTTCTCCAAGTCCTCTTTCTCCTGTTGAAATTGCTGGGCTCGGGCTCTTCCGCCTTTTTCTCGTTCCCATCTCGCCGATAATTGTTCCAGCTCCTTCTCCCATTCATCCTACTCGATAAACACGAACAATTAATCTTCCACGATTATAATAATAATTAACTCGTCGAATAGAATTATAAAATTTTTTTTGATGAGTTTCCAAATCGTGAACATTTCACGTGATATTTATTCACATGTTATAAGGATTCGATACAATATAATTTTGTTAATATTAAAAATAAATATACGTACCCTAAATTCCTCTCGAATTCGTCTGTCCTCCTCCTCGCGATGGTGGGCGAATTTTCGATAGAGGTCATCCTCTTCTTTGCGATGTTTCATCTCCAAACGCGTTTGCTCATCTCGATCCTGATAATTATAACAAAAAACAGAGAACGATCAAGCCTCTTTCTCCTAATTATCGAAACGAAAGAAACGTTCTTCTTGCGGCCATCATCCGGTTCGCGCGGGAAATTTAAAACGAATCGCTTTCGTGGATTCACAACTCGAACGAGTTTCACCCAAGAAGAAGAAGAAGTCGCAATTAAATTCTTCTTCTTTTCTTCTCGTTTATCGAAAAGCGTCCCATAGGCGTCCAGTTTTTTCGTGCTTGAGCTTACTTTCACGCCGTGTTTTCTGTTTTCCAAAAACGGGGTTTTGAATGATCAAAGCCGATAAACAGTTCTAACGAAGAAAGAGGATGGACGGATTAATTTATATCCTCGAGGATCCACGAAGATAAATCGATCATTTATTTCGTGGAAACGAATGGAACGTGTCTCGACGATCGTTTGAAAATGGTTTCGTCGGATTTGGCCTCGAGTTACGCAATTTCCTGCATCGTATAGGCCGCGTAATAAACTAAGAAATACGCACAGCCCACGCTACAGTTACATCATGGTGACGCAAGTTGTCGCGAGAAATAAATAAGGACGATGTTGGAGAGCACTGACATTTCCACGAGTTTTCAATCAGTTAAAAAAGATTTTTGATCGAAGAACGGGACGATGATATTCCAAGAAATTTAACGGCGTATCTTTCAATTTAACTAAATTTTTTTAAAACAAGCGATTTTCACAGGATTAATCTTAATTTTTAATGAAACAGGAATATGTAGATATATTTATTTATTTATTTTTTCTTTTTTTACGAATATATCCAATTGAATAAATTTATAATAAATCAAACTAGGTTATTTGCAATTTGAAATTTGCACGACGAAAAAAGATTCTATTTCCATAGTTGAATCTCTCTCTGTACGGTGAGGAATGTTGCGGTTGTGCTTGCTAAAATTGCTTAGACAGTCTAAGTTAGACGAGTGTCAGCCTCTCACTGCGACAGGTGCAATTAGCTTTTTTTTTTCTAGGAAAAAAGAGAAAGAGACAATAATTTCTCGTAACAACCGAGAGACTATTTTGAAATCGATGATGTTTCCTCTTCGTTTGCATCCGCACAAGAATAATAAAAATTATCGTTAAAACGATGAGAAAGCGCGGTAATAGGATTAATCTTCAAGCAATCTGTTTCCTCGAGTTTCATCGAGAAGAAGCCATTTTTTCGTTACATAAACCGGTCGACAAATTTGCGCGATAAAGTTCTTCGATTATTTATTGTTCAAGAAAATATTCCACTATTAAAAATCGAACTTAAAG
Source organism: Apis dorsata (assembly GCF_000469605.1). Taxonomy (NCBI): domain Eukaryota; kingdom Metazoa; phylum Arthropoda; class Insecta; order Hymenoptera; family Apidae; genus Apis; species Apis dorsata. The sequence goes on along the minus strand of NW_006263527.1, from coordinate 126,539 downwards.
AAAATATATTTAAGACATTATTAAAATATATTTAAAATCTATGGTATGAAAAGAGACGAGAAACTCGAGATTGAAATAAAAATCCTCGGTATTATATCCATTATAAATTTATCAAATGTAAAGATATCGAGCTTCCCAGACGGTGGAGAAAAAGGAAACCAGTGAACACGTTAATAGGATTAATTCGATCGATCTATTTGCCAACGTCGTTAAAGAAGTAATTCTCTTCGATGATTGTTCGCGTGACTGGTTAACCAAGATTCCGTCACGAAAGAAATTTCCAACTTCTGTTTGCTTTTTCCTCGAACAGATGTGTTCCATCCGTGGATACGTTTCCGTTAAAATATCGAGTTTTAGCAGAAGTTGTCGCGTCTGGCACAGATTTCCTTCCTCACGCGTGTAAACGCGTCGCGGTAATGAGCCACACTGGTAAAAGTTCGCGTCGTCTGTTTAATTTCAAAGGAAACGTTCCCGTAATCCTTTCGTTTGTAAACAGAAGATTTGTATCGATATTGCCCCCCTTTGTTATTAAACTCGAACGAAAATTCGACGAGATCGTTTATAAACATAGAATTAAAATTCTCGCGTTCGATTTTTATTTTTATTCGCGAAAGAAATAATTTTTAATAGTAATAATAATAATAAATATTACAAAATATCACCGTATTAAAAAAGAACATTTTTATAAGGAGATTTTGAAAATACAAGATCTCCAAAAAACTACTACTCTTCGTAAAAAAAGAAAGAAAGAAAGAAAGAAAGAATTTGCATGATAAACGCGCAATCGATCTTTCCAATCCGCGCAATGGATCTCACCGAAAAAGGAGAGAAAAGAAAGTAAGAATAAAATCGACAGACACGGTCGCACGATTGACCGATTCCAATTAACATCCGTGGGTCGTTGGTTGGCGAAGGCGCCGTGAGAGGTGAGCCACAATCGCTGTTTAAAACGGGATACGCACACGGTGTCCTCCCTTCCCTCCGCTCTTTCCAACCAACGATTCTCTAATTAACCGTGAGGTACCGCAAGCGGAAACGACTCTGGGTCCGCGCGAGCTTTCCATCGCGTCCACGTGAAAATAAGACGCGTTCTTCCGTGGCAACTGTTCGAATAACGTTCACGAGGACGTTCGCGGCCATTGTTCTCGGATCTGGCGGAAACGGGTTGCCCGCGCGAAGAAAGTCGCCTCGTGGAACCTTGACAGAGGAGGAACGCGCGAAAGCGGGAGAAAATTTCACTTCGCTTGGATCTTCTTTTTTTACGATTCGAAAATACATCGTTCTGGAAAAATTGTTGATAATTCGTATTCCGTAGTAAAGAAATTTCGCGAGCCGACAAATTTATCGAATTGAGTTCTAAATATTTTGGAGTGAAAAAAATTTTGTAATAAGCAAGATAAATTTTATATGAAAAACTTTGATCACAACGTCAGAAATTTTGATTGGAATAAGAAGTTTAAAAATATTTTTACGTATAATTTTCTCTCTCATTAATTTTCATCAAAGAAATATCTCGCATCTTTAATAACGTCCTTGCAATATCTAAAAACGATAGATACAGCTTCTTGCTCGCCCGATTTTTGCGATTCTTCACGCTTCGCGTGCCACGATCGTCGCCAATTTCTTGCGATCTTCGATCGCTCGAACGCCTCGTGGATCGGCCATCCGCGATTCATGGTTCCAAGAATCGTAGAGATCGACACGGTAGTTCTTCATCTATCGACCGAGGAGAACGATCGTCGAGAATTTACGAGCGGTCGATAATTGGGGAACCGCGTGGGCAAATCCGATCTTGGGCGTGCCATTATTATTTTTTTCTCCTCTTTTTTCTCTTTTTACTTTACTTCTTCGTTCTTCTTGGACGTAGAAAGTACGTGATCTAACGGTCCCATCCAACGCGCCACTGATTATCATCCGTTCAAATAAAATGGAAACGAAACGAGATTCACGTGTTGAAATGTTACGAAGAATTCCGTAATCTCCGACTTGGAGTATTGGAAAATGGAATGTAAAGACAGTCTAATTTTTATAGATTTATCAGAGCAGAAAGGTGAATAATCTTTGAATATGCTTCATGGCCACGTAAATTGCACAGACGGTGGTTAGACGGTGAAAAATTATAATTACCTTGAAATTTTTAGTATAAATTAAATTATCTCAACTAATCTATAATTTTAAACGCGTATCTACTTATATATCTCCTTAATCGATTGTATTGAAATTATTTAATATTAATTTTTATCGTTTCAAAAATATAGATTCTCTCCAACGTATACAATCACTTGGTAAAAATTTTGTTATTTTCCTGGCAAAAATTCGAAACAAATAATCAATGCGATGTGTGGAGGGATGGCGAGGGTCCCTCGTCAACGTCGGTTAACCGGAAACGAGGTGGTGCAGAGAAACGGGCGTGCACGACCCTGCTCGATGCCCACGCTACTTTCGTTTCGTAAGAGCGTGCACGCAGGTAGGCTGACATTCACGAAATACTATAAATAACGGCCGTAGCCGGCGGGAGGCGTTTTGCTGGATGTGCACGCGAAAGCGGATTGAGAGAAAACGCGGCCGATAGTGGAGCGAC
>NW_006263527.1:119989-123663 GCF_000469605.1 Apis dorsata | reverse complement strand
CTCGGCCTTCTTCTTCTTCTTCTTCCTAGCCCCGGCCACCATGGGAAAAGCAGACGGCATTCTCATTTTCATGTAGGGCCCGTCTCAACCGCGGTACACATTCCTCGTTTGTCAATTCGAGCCGCGCATGAAAGTCACGGAATCCTGGTTCCACATTCCAACGGCAATCGGAAATTTTCGAGCATTTTCTCATTAACGAACGGCGTTGCACAATCGAAGAATTTGCCAACGTCCAATAACTCCACGCGTCGAAATATCTTTGCTTTACTAACTCAACTCTCGAAAACTGGATGAGAGTTCGAATTTTGTTCGAATCGATCGATAGGGGATGAAGAGCGGGGTGCAACGTCGAACAGGACTCGATAATATACTCCGTTCGACCGTAGTCAAATTGTTGAAATTATATAAAAAACGTGGTGTTTTATTCGATAATAGAAATAGGATTAAATTTAGTATTATTTTTTGTTTCCAAAGGAATTATAATTTAATAAAAAATTGTAAGAATTTCTGGGTAATTTTCCAATTTTATCTCATTTTAATATCTTTGTTGCAAATTTTTATTTTATTTATCGGATAAGATGAATGAATTGAGATAAGTACCGAGTCGAAATAGTAAGATAATCATCTTTGATAACTAACCGACATTAGAATTTTATCCTCGATGTTAACTGACGTTAATTGGGCACATAGTTAATGCAAGCGCAGTATCAACGTTTCCAGGTATTATTCGTATAGAAAGAGTTTGTTGTTAATCGTAATCGTTTAATCAGATGGGTTATAATCCAAGAGAACTGAAACGTTCATAACCCAATTGGTAAAAAACGATTCTGAATAACCGAGAAAATCGTGAAATTCAAATTTTCCATTATTTTCAACTCGTACTTCGAATCCATTCTTCGAAACAATTTTCAATTCGATCGTGCAAAAATTTTTTTTAAAAATACATTCACGTAAAAAAAAAAAAAAAAGAAAAGAAAAGAGAAAAAGACACTTTCGGAATAAAATATCCCCACAGGTCTCGATTTAAAGTTACCCAACTCCGTTACGACATTGCAACTCGAAAGAGACACGATGCAACATCTCCATATAAGACGCCCCATCTTTTCATCGCGCCATTTTCGCCATAATCAAAAGTATTCAGATCTCGATCGATCGAACTTTTAACTTTGAAAGAAAGCGATTCGACTTTTATCGAAAAAAGAAAAAAAAGAAAAGAAAAAGATTAAAAACTTTAAATAAAAAAAAAAGTGAAATTCCACGCAGCGGTAACACCTCAAAGAGGCAAAGTTAATAACATATCGATGAAACGATCGGTCAAACAACGACAATTAAAAACCTCATGCCGGTTTTAATTACGCGTTTGGATCGGCGTTGAAATAGAGGTAACCCGTTCCCAATATGGCGGTGACCGTGACGAATGATTTCACCGGACTATGCGAATGACTCACCAGATAATAATCGATGGGCTTCTCGCGTGCCTTGCTGTAGCCCTTCTGAAGCTCGGTCTGCTTAAGGGCATGGGCGATGTGAAGCGCGCTCGCGTCGAATCTCCCATACTGGTAGCTCCCGTCCCCGGAATAATTATAGTTGTAAGGCGAGGACGCCCCTCCACCGGAGTTACCATGAAGATCACGATGGGACGAATTGGTGGCCGGCGGTGAACCGTGTCCGTTCAGGTGCCTGGCACAATTAGGCGAGTCTACATTATCGTAACTGGAACAAAATTATGCAACGGGTGTTGAGGGGGGCCAGGGTCGACGTGAACTTCTATCAGAACAGCGAGAGATCGCGATGGAAAATATAGAAGAGAGAGAGAAAGAGAGAGAGAGAAGAGAACGAGGAAAATAAAAATGGAGAGATCATCGGAGATTTAAACGGATTAAAGCAACCTTCTTTTTTCTCTCGTTCTTTCGTTTGCGAAAAGTGACGATCTTCGTCCCCGCTTCCGACATTTGCCAACGCGAATTCAAGTATTCCGCGCGTCGAGGAACCGGGTCAGCTTTTTTTCCCGGAACTGGGCCGCGAATGGAAACGCGTTGTTCCACGCGGATTCATCGATTCAATTGCATTTCACGGAGCATCCTATGCAGTTAATTACCACACCTGAGCCTGATTCATCGGCTTATGAAAAATACAACGCGCGCGAGAGAGCTTGTGCTCGTGCTTGTGCCGCATCGCTTATGAGAAACCAGAGAGTTTCTCGGTTAAATGGATGTGTTACATCTTTCTCGCTCTCGTCCTCCCGGGGTTCATTCACTCGCGATCGAGCAACCTCTTCTTCTTCTTCTTCTTCTTCTCCTTCTCCCCCTCCTTTTTCCTCGGCTTCTTGTTCCCGCTCCATCCTCTTCCACCGAGGTGCACGCGCTCCTTATGTCAGCCGCAGGCGAAGCTCGCGAAACGCGGCTACGAGAAATTCTTCCACTGTAACTCGTGCGTGCACGCGCGCCTCTTGCTTGCTCCTCGACGGTGAAAACGATACAAATCGACGCCTCGGAGAGAATTTCCGGAGAATTCGATCCTCCTGTGGTTATCATGAATCGTCCGTCGCAGATAGACATTCCTACATCTTAAGTTTTACGAGATAGTTTTGTTGCATAGTTTCTTTTTTTTTTTTTTTGGTGCCTCGCAACAGGTCTCTCTCTCTCTCTCTTTCTTTCTTGATTTTATTCGGGCGAGGAGCGATCGAAGGACTTTCGTTTGATTTAGACGCGAGCACGCTCCTTCTTCTTGCGAATTAAACCGAATCGAATGGGTTTCGGTATTTAGTTTCTTATTTGCTGTTTTATCGTGCCGACTGTGCCGCGGTAAATTGTTGCCTGATCGCGCTAATAGGAATCGTACGAACGGGCTAATGTTCCTTTTCGATTACTCCAGATTAAAATCCGCTTGGTTTTCATTTAACTTCGATTCGATTTGATGATTCTTGTTTATTTATTATCGAAGCTGATTTTAAATCCTACGAAATTTTAATTCCAATTAATTGTTTTTTCTTTTCTTTCTCTTGCGAATTCGAATCGTATATGAAAAAATGAAATTTGAAATTTGGTATACTAAATCTATCCTCCAATTACCACAATGTATTTCTTGGTTATATTATAACGATTCGAGGGAAAATTGAAAATTTCAATTAAGAAAATTTATCTTCCTGATTCCAAGTCGACGTGTTCCTTTCTTAATAGTCTGTGAGAGTGGCTATTAGACCAACTATTAGACTGTCAGACGCGTGGAAGACGTGTTCGGTTTAATCGGCGACGAGATATCCCACTTATCCCCCCGATCGATCGACGAAAGACGAAACCAAGGATTGGCGAGATGATGCACGAATCTCTCGGAGGCGAGCTCGTTATTTCAAGGAAATCGGGTCACCCATTGACATTCCGGGCGGGGAGCAAGTGCGCCTCTCGCACAATCGCGGTTTCACACTTTGTTCGAGACCTGGTCGGGATTAAGGCCAATGTGGCGATGCGTTATGTAACGAAGATGAACCAGATGCCTCGAGTGACACGACATGAATATAGGTCTAGGGGAACGAATGCGTGCCAAACTCCTCTGTTCCGAGACAAATCGTTTGTAACTCGTTGTCCGTGAACAAAAAAATAATTTAACGCGTAGAAAAGTATCCGAATTGCGCGACGAGCATATTTAATTTCCGCGTGAAAGGGGAAAGAATTGAT
>NW_006263527.1:108665-119944 GCF_000469605.1 Apis dorsata | reverse complement strand
TTTAAAAGCGGATTTTTAAGAGAAATCGAATTTGCATTCGATCGATNATATATATATATATATATAGGACACGGTTACTTCTCTTCATTCTTGCAAATCATTCGATTTTATCGCGGATGAAAATGAAACTTGCGACGGATAAAAACTTGCGATTATCGGTACTTTTAATGATAAACATACAACACGTTCTTTTATTATCAAAATCGTTTAGAAATCTGTAACCGAATAATAAATAGATCTTATCGAAAAACCGTATCGAAGTCCTCAGCGATCGATATCTCGTTTCCCATCCGTTGTTGTCGATTATTTCAACGATATTATCGAATTGTCGATATTTATCAAATCACGATATCGATAGTCGCAAGTGGTCGGTTGTGAAGCAGATCGGAGATCAACCGGGCATCCAAGGTTAAAGAACACGGTTAACAAACCGTTAACACGATCGTTGGAGCACAAAAGGCCGCGCGACCATTTATACTCCGCTTAAACGGCGATCTCGATTTAACACCGAAGGGAAAGTGGTGAAACCGAACGTGAAGCGAGTCGATCGACTTTCCGGCGTATCGTTCGCCACCCATTAAAACCCGAGAAACGTAAAGGAGAGCCGTGCACGTTAATTTTCTGGCCGGCCTGTTGTGCAGCAGTTTGCATTTAACGACCCCGATATAACCGACGATTCTATTACCGAAAAAAAATATAAAAAGGCCGAAATAAACAAGCCGAACCGTGAAAGGCAACGATGGAATTTTAACGAGGTTTAACGTAACCTTATCGTGACGAATCTCCCAGTTCCGATTTTTTTTTTCCATTAAGAAATTTGCACGCGTTAATCATACATGGAAATTCGCCGTGTTTCATCGTTACCGGTCGAAGGAAAAAAAAAAAAAGAGAAGAAAAAAAGAGAGGAAAGAAACGAGAAAATGCTCACGTTAGTTCCACGATCAAAGTATCATTACGATGCTAATAAAACGATACTCGATATCGTCGAACGCGATTTAATTACGCGTGTCTCCTCGAAAATTACGCGATATAAATGCGTTTCACGATACTTTTCCTCGATCGATCGATCGATCGATCGATCCGCGCAACAGGAGGCTTCGAGTCCTCCGTTTCCGGTTTACCGCGGAGGAGTAAGAAGAACGAGAGAACTGGGAGACGTTTCGAATAACTGGACTCGTTTCAATCGTGGCTACTTACTATACGTGTTACGCGTAACTAATTTCCTTATTATGGTTACTGTTATTTAATCGAGGCCCCTGCGCTCATGGGAAGACCGCATTCTATGCATCCTAGATACGAGGTGAATACCGATCCGTATTTTTTTTTTTTCTCTTTTTTTTTTCTTTTCGTTTCTTCGTGGTAAATCCATCGAGATGTAGTGGTGGAGATATAACAGTATCGAGGAATCATTGTGTTGATATCGCGATAAATATAACGGGGAATGAGGATCGATTCACTATCACCTATTAATTTCTTGGATTTTTTTTCTGGAAAAAGTGGAATGAGTGAAATTAAAATCTTCGATGGATTTTCATATCGAAGATATTTATTTATAATAATTTGTTTCTTAGTTTCTTAGCTCCTGATAGCAAGTTAGTTGATAATTCTTCAATAATCTTTTCGCGTGAAACAGATAATTACGTTTTTTCGAATACGATCAATGCGCTTTCCTTTAGAGATTTATGATTTTGATAAATTTAATATTTATTTGATTAGATCGAGATGTTGATTAGATCGGGACGTAACGTTGTTTTTGGAATGAAAATACGTTGATTTTTAGATCAATTAGGATATTTTAAACGGACAGAATCGAATAAGAAACTGAACAACTTTTAACCGATACACCGAGTCTTGGTGCTAATTGATTCACCGAGCCTCGACCAATTTCTCAGTGGACCAAATTAACACACTCTACTGCCTCCTGCTTAGCAAGTCTAAAACGCACATTTGTTCCACGAACCTGACGCAAAGTTCTACATCTCGAGGACATGAAATCGTCTACTTTCGTTCATTTCATTCGAACCCATTAGTCGATCCTAATATACATAAACTTCGTAAATCTATACTATGAAATATATAGTCCAACACTTTATTCTCACTAACCAATATATAATTCTTCGTGAAATGCTCTATCATTAAAAAAATATCGTTGAAATTGATTGCAACTAAACTTGATTCGATAATTCCTACAATGATCCTTAAACCGACCAATAAAAAGTATAAATATAATCGAAGATTTTATTCTCACTAGCTAGTAGATTTCTTCATGAATTCTAGCATCTTAGATCATTGTTCCACAGCATTATCTAAAAGTCTACTATATAAATAATCATTAAAAAAATATTGTTGAAATTGATTGCAATAAAACTTGATTCGATAATTCCTACAATGATCCTTAAACGATCAATAAAAAGTATAAATATAATCAAAGATTTTATTCTCACTAGCTAGTAGATTTCTTCATGAATTCTAGCATCTTAGATCATTGTTCCACAGCATTATCTAAAAGTCTACTATATAAATAATCATTAAAAAAAATATCGAAATTGATTGCAATAAAATTGATTCGATAATTCCTACAATGATCCTTAAACGACCAATAAAAAGTATAAATATAATCGAAGATTTTATTCTCACTAGCTAGTAGATTTCTTCATGAATTCTAGCATCTTGGATCATTATTCCATACCATTCCACATAAAAATCTATTATATAAATAATCATTAAAAAAATATAATTGAAATTGATTTGCAACTAGACTCGACTCCTACAACGTTCCTACAACGATTCTACTTCAAGTCCTCCCTCGAGCAATCAATAAAAATACAAATTATAAAAATATAAATCGACGATTCTATTCTCATTAACCGATATATAATTCTTCGTGCTCTAATATTTTCCTAGATTATTAAAAACTCGAGATAATTATTCCACAGCATCGCCAAAATTCTACTCTACTAAAAAATCATTAAAAAAATAATTGAAATCGATTTGCAACGCGCTAGACTCGATTCCGTCGTTCCTACAACGATTCTACTTCAGGCGTCCTCGAGCGATCGATTCGTTCTGGATACAATACAAAAGGTTAGACGACAAAAGGCGTTACGAAAAATGTCTTACCAAGGTGGATAAACACCCCGTGGCGATGCGCCGCCGGCTCTGATCTGCTCGTTGACGTAACCACTTCTTGGCACGTTCAACGCGGACCTGATGCCCACGCTGGACCCGTCCAACGTTCCCGGCCCCGGTTTCGGGACGTGGCTGCTACAGTACACCTCCTTATCGTTGATCGTGTGCTGGTTGTTGTAGTAGGTCTTCAGGGTCAGCTTGGTGCCGCATATAGCGCACTTGAAGCAGCCCGCGTGAAAGAACGTGAAATCCTTCAATGGGCCAACCCTGTCCACCTGGTACACGGTCTGAGAACACCTCAGACACGTGCTCTCGTAAAAGTTCGGCCGATACATCGTCCTCCTCCTCGATCAGGATCCTCCCTGTTCAACTTCCGTTTCTCTTGTGCTCGCTTCTTCTTCGCTCTCTTCCCTCAGCTCGATGTGGAAGACACTGAGTGCGCCCTTGAAGAAAAGGAAGAGTGTTAGTAAGATTATCTTGCGATTATTATTGTGCATGATTTGAAAAGTCGTGTGAAATAAGGATTGAAATCATTTGATGCATCTTGAAAATAAGTGCAGCTTGAGCGTAAACAGCGATGTATCTAATTTAATTATTTTAATTGATGCACGTACGTAATTTCCGGGATTTCTGCAATTCCGGAAAAAGATTTACAATTTAAAGTTTTATACGTAGTTGATTTTATTAAATAACTGAAAGGAAGTAAAAAAAATATTCTTCAAAGTGTTAATTTATTTTGCGCGATTAAAATACTATCTAAAAAATACGACAAGAAAATTAAAAAAAATCTTCGAAAAATGGAAGCAAAGTAGAAAATTATAAGCGCAACATTTATTCATATCTTTCCACGACAAAGTAAAGGAAGAAAGAGCGTTTCATAAGTCCGAAGATATAACCAGTTAAAACGCGAGCCTTAATTGGCGGTAATTACGGCGATGCAAAACGCGTGCACGCGAATCAGACCGCGGCGGTTTCTTAATAATTATCCCTCCAGGATGTTTGAACAAAAGAAGGAAAGAAAAAAAAAACGAAAAAGGGGGAAAAAAAAAGAAGCTAGTACGAGAAGTAAAAAACAAACAAAGAAAACGACAGATACCATCTCGATCGGAAAGGATAAACTTGTAAACACGTCAAAGTGTTTATTAAGAATAACCGCATCGCCTAACACTTTCCTACTTCGCAACAAGTCGTTGCCAATACTTTTCATAGTGGGCGACCAGCGAGCGGATAATTGCAACAGATTTCACGAGGCTCGCTGGATACTGGATTGCCAATATAGGGATTTTCACACGTGCGAACGAAAATATATACGTCCTCGTTAATGCCTCGTTCGATAACCGGTTATCCATCGAGGAATGGAAATCGATATTTTTTCATTCCATCCGTTTACAGCGTACTCAATATGCTACTATACCGGTGAAAAAGCCAGGATACAATGGAGACACTGTATTAATGATGGGTATGACACCAATTTTTGAATACGCGTCATTAGAAATAATATAATGGATTTATTACAAAATTCAAAAATGTACAAAAATTTCCAGGATAATTCAACATTCGTGAAAAAACCAAGATTATAATATTTGATATCGCTATTACATATATATATTATAATACTTGAATGAAATAAATCTTTATTTCGATTATTCCATAATTTTCCATTTCTCAAATTTTTTTAATAAAAAAGTTGAACGACTGCACCTCTGTATAGTCGTTCGCATTCGTATTGATATGGATACAGTGTTTCCAACGATGGTCCCCCTTCCCACTTTATGACAAGTTGGAGCTTCGAGAAGGAATTATATAATCGAGTCACGAACGTGAGAGAAAAAAGAAAAAAAAGAATGTACATCTTCGAATCTTCGCGCGTGCTATTGGAAACTTTTTAAATGAACCGCGTCCGATCTTTTCTAAAATTATTACCTCGGTTTCACCGGTTATTCGCTGTAATCGGCCGAGGTTTCCCTTTTCTTTATAAGAATCCTCGTAACGTACCTACGAATTCCCTCCATAGCGAGCGACCACAATGGCGGTTACGTCATACCGTTAGCGACCATGCACAACAATACCGTAATAAACGCAGGATAGTATACGTCTCACGCATCAACGAATACAGACTTTCCGCTCGTCACGACACGCACTGATTCATTTTTTCAAGCGGCGCGGATCGAGAAACGGGGCGAGAATCCGCGGCGGAGAGAAGATGGACACGTTTCGAAAGTTTTCTCGTGTTGCGGACACGGTCGGCCGTTTGGAGAATTTTTATTTTCGCGAAACCGATCATTCAAACCGGTCGATGCGGCGAGGGTTTATCAACGGTTTATCCTAGCGTGCAAACCATACGATTCTTTGTGCCGCTCGGCCGTGGAGAAGTTCGAAAATATATAGAGGAATCGTTTCCTGAACAATGGAGTATTATCGATCGAGCAGGTAAAAAAATAATTGAAACGTTGTCAATGTTATCTGTCGATCTGTTTTCATTCGGTGTATGATCTACCTTGAATACGTGAGTAAGTGGATCGAAGGAATCTTTGATAAAAGTTACGATTTGTCTTTTGTTCTCGATTGTGAACAAAATAAAAAGGAAAGAGATCGATTATTCGTAGAACGAATTTGTTCACGATCGAATAATCGCGATGAGATCGCGTATTCGTCGAATGAAGGTTAATAAGAATTAGAAAGGATTCGAATAAATTCTTTTTTGTATTTTTTTTTAACGTGAACTTTCGAAATTTAACCGAGAAGATCGTTTGCTCGCACGATATTCACCGATTTAACGGAGAAACGGGCTCGATCGATTCGTGACCCACGGCGTACCGGTAGTCGTAAACGTTTACGGACGCTCGTAAACCGCACCTGCATCCAGTATTTCATTTTTCTACGTTCCCCTCTTCTTCTTCGTGTCGTTTGAATATAAAAATATCCTTATTTTTTTCACCATCGCTAATTGGCAAAGAGTCTGTCGCGCAGAGAACATATTAGACCGATTTCCGATCGTCCATTTCAATCGCGCTACGCGTATTATGCGTAACATCGTAAGAGGAAATAATAACACTTCCGATCGCGATCGCTTTTCATTCATTATCATTATATATGTGCGAATATTCATATCATTTTTAAAATATAATATTATCAACGATATCGACGCGAGTATTCGAATAATTTCTGGTAAAAGTTTGGTACAAACTGTAAGGAACTAATAAAAATTGATGATTAAAAGCAATGTTTATTACCTTGTTGACGAAGTGAATGTCAATTTTAAATTTAAATTAGATATCTATTAGAGAGCTAATAGCGCAGCTCGTAATTGAGTACGCGATTTATCGATTTATACGTTATTTATAATTAAATCGAGGAAATAAATACCAAATATTAAATACATCAACTTTTCTTCCGGTTGTCGACAAATTCTCTCGTATTTTCATCAAAAATCAAAGTCAATAGTAATAATAATAACGTATATAACGATACAGCCAGATCGATAAATAACTTTAATCTAAATAAAAATCGATATCCCTTCGAAAATCAAAATCCACGCATCTCTCTCTCTCTCTCTCTTTAGAATCTCCTCCATTATCCGATTGAACGATCTTAAATTAAACCAAGCGACGAAAACAATTTTTCAGCTTCTAGCGAGGCCAGCATCCACTGAAAATTCGTGACATCGAGAAAATTATTTATTACATTCCACGCGTCGTTTATCACTCGATAATACCCGCTTGAATACCCGCTTGTCCCCATTCTGGCCCACCTTCTCCTAGGTATTTACGCTCGACACGCACGCATACGTGCCCATGTGCAACGACACACGCGCGATCTCGCGTATACGCGAGCATGAACACACTCTTATGCGCCGCATAACTTCGTTTAACGTTAGAAAAGAAATCGAGAAACTTTATCAAGACGAATCGTACCCTGACACGATGTGTACCAACTCGTATTCGTAGCGCGCTCTTTTTCGCGCGTGCAATTAACGGCATCGACGTTGGAAACACGGGCGTGTTCCCGTGTTTGCGACAGTTCGTCCATCTAGTTACTTAACGCGCGAAAGTAGCGGGTGAATAGCGGACATTCCATGGAGCGGGCACATCGAAGGGGGGCCCGGTACACGTTACACCACGCTCTATCTCCATCTTCGTCCCACCTCGATCTCGCTCGAACGATTTCACCGGAGAGAATCGGCGCATCAGATTTGTCAAGCACGTGTATCGCGCGTGTGATTACACGAATGAGAGATAATCGAAGCGACGATTACCAATAAATGTACAATCAACGCGAGAAAGATGAATATTGCATCGCTCCAAGTTCGAACTCGGAGTGATTGGATCGGGTCTAGCGGCAAGACAATTGGAGCAACGAATAATAAAAAGAAAGAAAAAAGGTTTCGAGCGAGCAAGGCCAGTCCTCCCTCCTTCTCCCCTTCCATCGACAAGAATATTATATTATAGATAGCCCATACTCACGTTCTCATGCTTCCATGTCCACCAGCTTGGTCCACGAGAAACCTCGACACTCGTCCCGACGCAGCTCGAGGAACATCTCTCTCCACCGATTTACTTTTCTACGCTACGCCTATTATCAGGGATCAAAGACACTTGGAAAATAATCGCGCACGATATCACGCCACGGGCATCCGTCGTCCTCCGCTCGTCGCGCCCGTACCAAGCATTGAAATCACCAGGTGCCGATGATCACCTCGTGTCCGCGCGCGCACCGTGTCTTCCGCCGAACGAACGAACGGACAAAGAGGAAGAAATTCCAGGAACCAGATCCACCTGGCAGGTAGCCGCGACGTATCCTTGCTTCACGGATATCTAACCGAGTGAAACCGAGGCGATGAAAGGCGAGGATCGACGCTGGTCGTGAACGACGGCTGGTCTCGTCGATGGAATCGTTTGCGATGCACAATTGCGCCGCCCGTTCTAACGTATCGAGTTGGTCGCGTACGAACGTTTTCTGGCACGGTTTTCGTGTGTCCGCCACCTGGAATGAGGTCTCGCCACCAACCGAGGCGGCCACGCGAGAGGTCGAACCTGAATATCGCCACCTGCTTCCTTCGACGTTCCAGGAAGATCTGAGGTGAGAGGGACGGCCATTTTGAGGGACCGTAGTGGCTCTCAGGTGGCGCTATGGTTGGAGAACCGTCGCTGTGCCGGAGTGGGTATCACACTCTTTCACGTGCGCTCACCTGGCGAGGTTCTGTCTTTGTCACCTGTGACGATGCACGCATATGATTGTCGAGACGTTGAGTCCATAGAAATCTTTTATATGTACATATATTTTTCTTGATTTGTTACGCTTTTTATTTTTCTTTTTTCTATTTATTTGTTTATTTTTCTTTTCCTTTTCGAGTCATTCTTTTTAGTGGATTGATTTTTGAACAGGATTTCTCACTTGGACTCACTTGGAACGCGGTCCCAATTCACTACTTTCATTCGAGAGACTGATCGATACGCGATGGGAAAAAAAGAAAGCGGAGAACCAGTCTCTTTACAGAGATTGGTGGCCACCGTTTTAGGATACATTCTTCGTGATCACTTTTATAAACGTTACTAAGAATCCGTGTCCGCGACGTGTCGCGCGCCATACGATTTATTGCGACTTTAATGTTTAATTACCGGTGACGCGAAATCGAGATTCTTCTGTGCCCGAGGAACGTTATTTTTTGCCTACTTCTTTATGGCCAACTTTCACTGACGCATTGGGAACACGGCCTGTTGGAATGTTAAACTTGAGCCGAGTAACGACTGTTAATCTCTCGACGACAATGGGTGGATTGCGCGCTGTCGACAGGTGTGTCACCGATCAAACAATGCTACTCGCGATACTATAGGATATACTCGACAAACGAATTGAGCTTTGTTCGAATAATACGAGTGTATAAAGATAAAACGATTCTTAAGAAATGCGTTCGTCTCGATTCTTCTTCATTCAAATCTACCATTTCGAATCTTTAATCGCTCCTCAAAAAGAAAAAAAAAACGAATAATAATTCGTTCGATAAGAGGAGAAACACGAACGACGATCGTTCAATCTTAACTTTTTCGTTCCACCTTAAATTTGCCAAATCTTTAATTACTTTCCCTTCCTTGTTTCTCATGAGAAACGAAGGTTACTCCGTATAAAAAGTTCCAAAGTTAATGAATCTCTTACAGTCATAAAGGTGAATCATTAAACTTCCATTAACCAATTCCGACGATCGTTTATGGCCGTCGTTTTCACCTGGCCATCTCGATATCTCGAATGAGATCTTTTGGGAGATCAAGTGGGAGGACGTTCATAGACGTGGATACGTTTTTCGTCTGAATGAGAAGCGGAATGTATGCGAGCAGTGAATGGCGGATTCGATAAATTGTTTAAACGAATTGTTAAAGGCGAGATCTCTCTTTGTTGGCGTGGCTCGGGTGCCAAAGTGACGTGGCGAGATTGCGAGCGGTCTCGATTCGGTAAATCGCTCGGTAGACCCGTTTCTTACGGGTTCTTGCGGATTAAAACGAGGGAAGGAGAAAGAAAAAAGAAGAAGAAGGGGAAAAAAGGAATGGAAGAGGGCGATGGAAATGGAGATAGAGAGGATGAAAAGCTTTCGCGTGAAGCGGAACGTTTCAAAGCCCACGCGAGTTTCGAACAGTTTCTACGCATGTGGGAAGTAAACGATGATGCAATCGTGGATATAATATAGATGCAAATTTCAGTCGGTTAACATGTGATTATACTTTACTGTATTTAGTTTTTACGAGTGTGTTTTAACTCGAGTGTGTCATTCTTTGCGCTTATTTCTCGTTTGCGAGAAAAAGAGTCGTCATAGTTGAATCGTAGAAATTTTTAAATTCCCTCGATTATCTTTATGTAAAGAGTGCTTCTTTTGTCCTTTTCTTTTAAAAAATATTTCTTTTAGCGAGCGAAAAATAGTTTGTGGATTATTTAAATTTTTCATCTTTTTGCAAGGAAACATCGAGTTGCATATAAAATTCAAACATCGTTTCGAGAACTTTGTATTTATGTGGATAACGCGCGATATCAATATTGAATTCAAACGCGTTCCGCTTCTTGTAATTATATAATTGTTTTGCAAGTAAGATTGCATTATTGTTGTCGGACAAACAATGGACAGAATTTACTGGTGCATTTATTGCTGCAAATGAACGAAGGGAATTTTCTTTCATTGATTCATTATGAATATTGCGAATGGTTTATAAGTTGCAACAAAGTAACAGAATCAATTTACAAGCATAATCACTCTTAATACGAGAGAAACGAAAATGCGATTAACGAAATGGCGTTTCAATAAATAATATAAAATAATAAAATTTAAATAATATAAAATTCATTTTATATATTTTTCGACCATCGATATTCATCTGATTCTTATTACATCAATTAAATAAAATAAAATACAATCTACAATTGAATCAACAAACTTTAACGACTTTTCATTACTCATATATATCCGTTTTATGAAATTATACTATTTATTCTAACACCACATGTACGAAGTATCACTCATAAAACTTTCTACTCATAAAATATGACGTTTATCGTTTAAAACGAAGAATATTATGCAAAAACGAAAAAGTTATAAATTAACCTCAATACCAAATAAGGACAAAAAACATTTCCCTCGTTCCACTCAAAAAAAAAGAAAATTTCTGCCCACGAAATATCGCGGTCACGAGAAGAATCAACATTCCTCTACGATACGTCTCTCTAAACGATTCTCCTTTTTGCTAGAGCAAAAAATAAAAAGAAAAAATCATCCACGAAAAACAAGAGAATCGAACAACTATCCCTTTACCCCTTCTCCACCGTTTCCCTCGTTCCTACCTTCGAAGAAGAAAAATAAAATAAAATGAAAAAAAAAAAGAAGAAAGAATTTCTGCCCCAATTTCGTCGTCGAGTTCTCGTCGTCACGGAATGTCGCGGCCACGGGAGGAAGAGGATCAAGATCCTCCTCTTCCCGTACAATGTCTCTGCAAAGAACGCGGGGACAGGGCGTACCGTTTGCCCGTTTGCTCGAGGCGAGTGCCAGCTCTCTAAACGTTTCTAAACGCGCGCGGCGTCGCGATATATTTACGCGAACGGGGAGACTTCGGTGGATCGGTGGCAACGGTCCAGCAGCCGTGTTACGGAAATAGATTTCGGCTGGTAGCGAT
>NW_006263527.1:105252-108133 GCF_000469605.1 Apis dorsata | reverse complement strand
CCCCCCCCGGATCCAGATGCGCGTCCTTTGTTCTCTTCCATCCGCTCTCCGTCCTCTTGTGCATCGATAACACACGGTGCGTCGATCTGGAAAAAGTTTCCACGCTTCTTCCTCTCTCTCCCTCGCGCGCGAGTGATGGAAAATGATTTTTCTTCTTATTTCTCTTTTTTTTCTTCTCGATCTTTTTCACCGGGTGTTGATGATATTTGTGGTTACGTTTTGGAGAGGTTCGATGGACGAAAAATTGGTGTAGAAAAAAAATATCGGAGGCTCGCTCGTTGAGCTTCAGAGGTTTAAATTCGCGTTGGATAAAGACGTAGATAGAATGAACGGGAGGGAGAGAGAGAGAGAGAGAGATCTTCCCATCTCGCTTCGTCTAATTGCTTATTTAAGTAAGCTTTTGTATATCAATTTTTGCGTTCGAATCTGTAGAATACATTTCGATTGTAATTCTTATAAATTTTGATAGATAAAAGTGTTGAAAGTGTTCGATACTATTTCTCGAGTAATAAAATCGAACGTAGAAAAGAAGATTCGAAACGTTTCTACTACGTGTTCAACTCGATTCTATCACGTGTTATCTAAAAAAAATCCTGCGAGTTGCATAAAGACGCAAAGCAGGGATCTCGAACGAAGCGAAAGGCAGCCGGAATCGACGAGAACATCCCATCCGGCAAATTTCACCGGTTTTACTTTCGCGAGGTGAAACGGAAGTGCATCAACGAGTAAGACGCACAAACGATGCGAATCTTCGTGTTCTATACACCGCGGAAGAGAGGATGTTCCACACTCGTGCGGAAGTTTCCTTTTTTCTTTTTTTTTTTTTTTTTTTTCCCCCTCCTCTCCTTGTTGGTGCAATCGTTGTTGGAAACCGGAAACCGAGAACCGGATTGTTTACTTGAAGAAGACACGCGATGCTGGCCAAGCTTTTGCAAATGTGCACGGACTCGATGACATTATCGCGGCGAAAGCATCTCTCAGGATATTCCTTTTGCTTCCTCGCAAAAGGAAAACGGACGTAACATTATAATTCGAGATTTTTGCTCGATTATTCACAGATCCACTCGTAATTGTGATAATTCGTTCGACGAAACGAATCATCATCGATTTTATCGATTCCAATCCCCGATTGAATCGTGGATGAGATTTTGAAAATTTTTTTTTTTTGTTCGTGTTGAATTATATTCGAAATATAAATCGGAGCCGATGTTTTGAACCGGGAAGATAATAAAGATCCGCGGATGGGATATTATTACGTAGTTAGAAAAATGTTTGGAGAAGAAACTCGAGTGGGCGGGGAGAAGCTAGAGGTTGGAAGATATCCAACTCTTGTAGACTTTTGCAATTTTGTCGGGAAATAGAGTTCCACGTTTGCTTTTTATCGGGGCGATTCTCGCCTTAAAATTAACTCGTCGGGTTTGTTGACTGGAATTTATATTTTCCTAGATTTCTTATTTTTATCCATATCTTTCTCCGAGGATAATTATATAAATATGATAATTTTTGCATTAATCCGCGTTTCTAAGAAATTACTACACTTGTATAATTATCTTATTGGTATACTCTTATTTATAATTTTGTCTACGAAAAGGACTGGTCGCGATGATCGTGGGGGGATCTAAATTTACAATTCTTGGAAATCGGCTACTTTATTGCTCTTATACTAGACAGAATCGCCGCATAGAACAAAAGAGTATGAACAGTCGGGAAGAACAGAAGGGGTAAACGTTCTAAAGATACGTAGGGCTCTAATTCGAGGATCTAATTCATGCATGTGGAACTCGTGTGCCGTCGCAACGGCTGGAACTTTCACGTCGCTCTTCTTCCGCTAACAAGAATCACCGATGATGTTCCCTCGAAATGCAGCTCGAAATCGATCGATTTTTTTCTTTCCTTCTTTTCATTTATAAACAAACGAAGCACGCTTCCTCTTCGAGGAAGAAAAAAAAAAGAAAGAAAAATCTGAATCAACTTTCGACGAAACGTTGAATGAATTTGTAAAAAGAATCGTAATGCGATATTTATATTTTCTTCGTAACCGTGTCAAACCGAGGAGATATACGTGTCCGCTCGATTTTATTTCGAGACGCGGAACGCGACTTTTCCCCCGCAGAGATAGATAGATTCGATTTCACCCCGTTCCGGCGTGGTATCGACCGGCTTGGTGTGACGTCACGTTTTCCTCGATGATCCACTGAGAGAAAAATCCTCTCGTCTAGCCGAAGTCACCGCTCAGACGCCCAGCCCAAGGTGCGATGACACGAATACCCCGTATCGTTTGGCAGCTGAACGAGAGTTAACAACGCTGCCAGCTTGTCACCTCGATTCGAGACCGCGCGCAAAAATGTACCGGTAGCGATAAACAACCGGGAAGATTTATCTCGTCGCTTCGGGGAATTCGCGATTCTCCTTCTTTGATTTCAAAAAATCAAAGAAATAATATTTCTTTCTTCGCAGAACCCGGGAGCTGAAAAATGGCGTCCTATGGCCATCTCGAACCCATCGACTCGGTTGCGCATGGCAAGGTCCATGCCCCACTGGGTACTGGTACGTAGATCCTTTCCTTCTCCAATTCTACGAAATCTTCTGAGTACGAAAATATTTCGTAAAGGCGCAACAACAGAAGGAGATGGATCAGAAGCAGCAGCGCCGACCACCGACCCCACCGAAAGTACCGCCACCGTCGCTCTCCGGAGACTGTGGTGACCCGGACTACGAGATCATCGAATTTCCGACCCGACCGCAAGCGCAGAAATCCTCTCAGACACCGGCCGCGAACAAGTGCGCCCTATGCGGGGCCGAGAACGTGTACGCCCGTTGCGACACGTGCAACGGCAATTACTGCGAGGCCTGCGACGACATGAACCACAAACATCCGAAA
>NW_006263527.1:90836-104812 GCF_000469605.1 Apis dorsata | reverse complement strand
GCCGCCAAAAGGGGAGAATTTTTCCAGCCCGCCGCCCGTACCGCCACCTAGGCGGAACCGCAAGAACGCTCAGGTAGGATGCAATCTGGCCTGAAGCTTTCATCCCTCCCCGTCAATTTTCTTGCAGGCTGACGACCCCTTAGGTGTTAGGACTCCCCCCCTTTCCAGAGAGATCTGTTCAGGGATTGCCCGACAACATCGGGATACCATCGGGATCGACGGAAACCAAGTTGCGAGGATCGTGAACCTATTCTTTGGTCATTGTTCCCGCAATCGCGTTGCTCCTCCCCCTCGCTTCATTTCCTGTAGTTAGTATTCGACGAGGAACTGATATTATTCCTGGAAATTGTTCACGTTTCGAACGTTGTAACATTGTAACGCGGTGAACTTGATCGCAACTTCGTCTCCGATGACTCGAAAATTCGAATTTTTCTTCTCGATTAATATTTTTTGTTATATATATATATATATATATATATATATATACGGGAGTATGAATGTTGTTGCTTGTTGTTGTTGTTACACGTTGTTATTACACCACGAATTAGATTACTTTGATTTTTATAAAAGAGAAAGTCTCACACCGAGGCAACGTGAAGATTGTTAATCGCGCCCCGCTTAAAGCCGAGCTTTAAAATTAGTCTATAAGATGTTGTTGTTCTCCAATTGGAGAGGGAGAGATTTTATAGAGATTTTATCCATTGTATATTGACGTTGTTTCTTCTTAATACACCACGTTACCGCAAAAACACTACTGCCGTATTCACTGAACCCGTTCACTCTTTCACTCTGTCTGATAAAAGTAACGGCGGGAAAAAAGAAAAAAGGAAAAAAAAAAAAAAGACGAATCTCGCGCAGATTCGTGCGTGCTTTCGTGCCTCGAACTCGGTGAAGCACGAATTGGTGAATATGGCAGAGCACGGTGAACAACGGTGATTCGACTCGATCATCACGCACCGTTTCGCATTTCCCGTATCCGTTACTGCTATTATCATTATACATATATATAAAATTTTTTGTCCACTAAACATGCGCACACAGTTCATCATTTTTCAGCTTACAGCAACGCAGTCGTGCCTTATTTTGATCGATCGATTTCAATAATTCACACGTCACTTTTATTTTAAGTTTGCAACCAGTGCTCTCGAGTCAAGACGAGTCAAGAACACCATCGATTTTATTTTATTCTCCACTAACGCTTTGTTTATCATCGATTTAGCCTCGCCGCAATTTAATTTTAGCGCCTCTGTCTTCGACCATCGCGAGCACGCGCCATCTTTTTATTTGTCTCGGGTATTTTTTTTTTTTTCTTTTTTTTCTCTCTCTTTCCTCCATCCACGATAAAAAAGAAAGAGCGAAACATTTCTCCACGAAGAAAACACGAACAACGTTCCCGAACGATGGCACGAGCGATGTAATAAAGTTCAGGTTTCGCGCTTAGGCTAAATCGACGCAAAACCAGGGATCGACGAATCTCTTGATCGAGAGAGTTGGCAGTTTGAAGCGGACACTTCCAAACACGACCAGGCCCCTGTCAGCCACGTTAGATACGAAAACCGTGTCGAAATCCATGCAATCTATGAATATCACTACCGATGGAGCAGGATCGAGCACCGACAAAATGTCCACTCTACAGGTAAGCATTTCGTACGATCGATGAACATTTTACACGTTCTTTAAGTTAAACTCGATTAATTATTCATCGAATACACGATTTACTATATACCATACCGTAAAATTATCGAACAATTCGAAGAGTTTCTACTATTCATCGTGAATGACGAGGATGGATAATCGATAGTTTAAACGTTCACCGTGTCCTCGTTCGTTGAAATATACCATTTCACGAAGATGGCCTTCGATATCGACACGATATAGAATAGGAAACGAATGTGTAAAATGAAGGATAGACAAAGCGAAAGAGAGAGAATCGTTTAACATACGTATGAACGTTTAGGAGAGGTATAGGAAATACCAGGAGGCGATGAGAGCGCAGGATGCGAACAGAAGGAGGCACACTTCTTCCGACATTTCGAGAGACGCGGTGAGCGCAAGGCCGTTGAGTGTGACCAATCCGAAACTCGCACCTCCGATACCACCACCTCCCCCGCCCAGATCCATGATGCAATCGGCCAGCGTTTGCGATTTATCATCGCCTCATATGTGGAATCCTGGAATGCATCAGGTAATCGTTTAACCTTTTGATTCTTTGATAGATGGAAATAAAAACTCGACGAATAATACTTACCTTGCAGGCTCAATCAATGGCCCATCTCGGTCCTGGAGGAATGCCAATAATGTGGTATCCACCGAATCCTCAATGGGACATGGGCATGGGCGGTTCGACGATGAGCCTGAACCATCCGGCTATGTGGGCCTATCCCATGGGATATCCTCCATCACAGATGCTCCCGCCGCATTATCCGGGTACCCTGTCCAGGCCTCACAGCCCGGCAAGAAGCGTGAAATCGAGCAGAAGGTCGAGAGCAGCCTCGCCGTCCCCTAGTCTGAAATCTAGAAAGTCGTTGGCCTCGAGGTCGAGATCGAGAAGATCCCAAGGCTCGCCGTCCGATGCAAGCTCCGAAGATTCCGGAGAGTCGGATTTCGATGACAGGCTCTCCAAGAGCTCGAGAGGAACCAGGCGTGGAAGCGTGTCCAGGAGCGCGAGGCAAAGGAGTTATCACGAGGATGATAGGAACTTGTTGAACAGGAATCGTCGCGAGTGAGTCTTGAATATAATATCTGTTTTGAAACTTTTAAATTTTTATATCCATTGTTTTAATGATTCGATATTTTTTTTTTTTTTTTCAGAAGACTAATGTCAGAGGAAAGAGTTACCAGTACGGAGGATCAATGGTCCGAGAATCAATCGGTGAAACGGTATCCAATGTCGCCTAAGGGCTACGACGAATTCCAGAAAAACAGTTTAAATTCGCGAAGACGGTACGAGCAAGATGAACGAAGACTTTCCAGGGTGGATTCACGATTGGATCGCGTTCAGAATGGCAGCTATCGTCGAAAACGGAGCACCGACGACGACTCGTCGGATAGAAGATCCAGCGTGCAGACACGATCCAGAGTGACCAGCTCCTCTGACGATCATTTCGAGAGATCAGAAATGATGGTTCCACGGCGAAGGGACGACGAGGTGATTCCTAGAAGAGCCTCCTCCGTGAGAAGAGACATCGTGAATTTGGACAACCTCGAAAGATCTTCTCGTAGAGATTCTCGAAGATCCTCCATCGACAGCGATACACAAATGAGAAAAACTCCTTCCAGAGACTCGTTCCCCAAGAAGATCCAGGGAACGGAAGGAATGATCGATGATGCGAGATCGATTAGAGATGTCGAAGAGAACGCACCACGCGCCGCGAGAAATCTTCCAAGTCGCGAATCCTCGCAAGATCGAAACGTGGCCACGAAACGAGAACCTTTGTTGAGAAAACAAACTTCGTCCGAGGAGATGGAGAGATTGAGACGAGCTTCGTCCCGTGAGAACGTGAGAAGGACCCCGTCTCGAGAGGGAGTCCCCAGAAAAATTCGCGAAAACGACGAGCCACGACCCATGAGTAGGAACCAGGAGGAGGCTCGAGAAGTTGGTCGTTTCGTTGAAACGGAGAAACGAAGCGAGGAGGGTGCAAAGAGGATGGAGAATGAACGAATTAAACGTCTGGAAAGGACGCCATCGGTAGGAAAAGAAGAAAAGAGTGGAGCAACGACGAAGCTGGATCAACGAAATTCGTCCAAAGACGCAAATGAAAGAAACACGACGATGGAGATCCCTAAAGAGGAATGGGCTTGCGAACATTGCACTTTTATAAACAATATAAAGGATCGGGTGTGCGTTGTTTGTTGCAAAACTAAAAGCAGCGCGTTGCCGCCTAGCACGGAAGAGAATACGGAAGATGTTCCAAGCGATTTGAGCGAGATTCCCAAAAATGAGTCGGCCAGCAACGTCAGCAATCCTAGTCCAGATCTCGAGAAACGGATCAGCCTGTTAAAGATTTCGAACAGCGAAGAGAGCGGGGACAGTGTCTCCACAAAGAGCAAAGGTAGAGCAAGGCGAAAAATCAGCTTTTCCTTTGGTACCAAATCGAATCAGTGATTAAAATTATTGTACCTGTTGTCTTTTTGAATGTTTCTCCTCTCCTCCTCGATCCCCATTATTTCTCTGTTTCTTTGTCTTTATTTTTTTTTTTTTTTTTTTACGAAACCCGAAGAAAAACAGATGAACTAGAATTACACGATTGTTCCCTGTCGATGTATATCCTTGGATGAATAATAAAGAGACATGCAAATTTGTTTCGTACACGATCAGTGGAAACCAAATGCATAGTCGTGTTTGAAATAAAGTTCTTTCTCTTTCATCTTCTTCATTTATTAACTTACTTTTTTCTTTTTTTTAATCATGTCTGATGCGATTATTATTCATTCAAATGGAGCTAGTTTCAAGCATGAGCGTGCATTTGGCTGATGTTCTTTCCATCCAAAAATCGTTGTTGAATTATTTCTTTTTGTGAATCTTGAACACGTCGATTTTTTTTATTTTAATTTTTTTTATTAAATACAAGTCATAAAAGAATTAAACGTGTGTACACCTTGGCCATTCGTATTTCCAAATACCGTTTGTCATTTCAAAAATACAAGAATAAAGTTTTCTATTGATTCACATCGAATCACGTGTAAAAAAAATTCCAAACTAACACACCCATATGATATGATTGTTTGAATTTACAGATATCGCGATGTTTGAAGATTCGTCGAAAGTCACGGACAAACCGATGGCTGAATCTTCTTTGAAAAATGAATCGGCATTGATAACGAACGATTCGTCGATAACAAGCACGAAAATAAACGAGGTGGAGCCAATTAAACGACCCATGCTCGGGAAAATTTCAAAAAGCCATTCGGTTTCCACCGGAACCTCCCCACCTCCTCAGAGCATTTCCACTCAAGTAAGGGAAAAACGTTCCGTTTATTTGGATTATAGAACGTTGCCACGAATAAAGAAAATATACGAAACGAGGAATGTACGATATATATGCTTTTCAGACCTACGACTACCTTCCATCGAGAGGAAGTGGCGGATTCGTGAGAGCTGCATCCGCTTCGAAGGGATTATTGTATTATGAGGAAAGCGATGGAGAGGTAAAACGAAAGATTGATTACGTAGATCCGCGAAATTTTGTAATTCAAATATTTGTTGATTGTTCGAAAAATGAATCGAGTATTCTCATTTTAGGAACGAATCCTCTAATCTTCTATGATCTTATTATCTTTCATAAGTAACAGGATATTTTATATAATTTTGATGCATTCTCTAGCTTTAATAATTATTAAAAGTTTTCCAAAAATTTTAATTTCCTGATTCTGAAATTTTGTAATTCAAATATTTGTTGATTGTTCGAAAAATGAATCGAGTATTCTCATTTTAGGAACGAATCCTCTAATCTTCTATGATCTTATTATCTTTCATAAGTAACAGGATATTTTATATAATTTTGACGCATTCTCTAGCTCCAGTGATTATTAAAAGTTTTCCAAAAATTTTAATTTCCTGATTCTGAAATTTTGTAATTCAAATATTGATTGTTCGAAAAGTGAATCGAATCGAGTACTCTCATTTCAGGAACGAATCCTCTAATCCTCTATAATTTTATTATCTTTCATAAGTAAGAGGACATTTTATATAATTTTGACGCATTCTCTAGCTCCAGTGATTATTAAAAGTTTTCCAAAAATTTTAATTTCCTGATTCTGTCAAAGGAATTATTATACTTACGTGAACGTGAATTCCTTTTAATAAAAAGAAGGATGCTGAGCGTTTGTTTCAGGAACAAACCGGATACGCGAACAGCCCAGATTTGTATCCACGAACGATCCAGGATCAGTCGTATCTCCAACAGTTGATCGGGCCCAGCAGGGATCGTACGCGAAGAAATTCCATCGACTCCACTCACCTTTATTATCGTTCCAGGGTAAACTTGACAGATATCCCTCGAGAACTGTTGGTTTCTAATCCGATCTAATCTCCTATATAAAATTTTAACACGATTGTGGCAGTTCACCGTAGCCTCGGTGTGAACGTTTAGGCAGGTTTACATTTACAGGGGCATTTATCGTATATATATATATACCTGTTTCGCTCCAACGAAATTCTAAAAAAATCATTCGTCATCATTAATAAAACGATATTTTCTATTCTCAAATTTATCTGCGACTGTGTGTGATCATTAATCCAATCGAAAATAAATAATTCTCGTGTTGGTTAGATCGTTCTTAGATTAGTTCTTAAGCCTGTATAACATTTTGTTAATTATTTATAGAGAAGGTGCATCTTACGGCGATGAGACCTTTCTACGATTGTTTTAACGATTTTGTTGTGCCTTCTGTTCCGATTCATTTCTTTTTTTTTTTTATCATTTTTAATTGAATCGTTTGGAATCCTCGTTCCAGGAACCGAGCCAGCCCAGATACCTCGAAGCTGGACCAAGTTCACAAGGTGTTTCAACGTTGACCAGACAAGGCTTGGAGATCGTAGAGATTTTGAGGGAGGCTGAGAAACATGGTTACTCCACCGACGACGTCCAGGTGGCTTTGTCTCAGGGGGCGAGCAACCCCATCGACTGGTTGAAGACCCAATGGCCCCACTTGGTGGAAACCGTGCAAGTTCTGGTTACCACTCAAGGAAGGGAGATGAAAGAGAATAATATTGGGATGCTTTCCGGCGTGGAGGCGAAAGAGGCCTTGAGAGTTACGAAAGGGGATGTTTGGAAGGCTGTCGCGATGGCCGCTCAACGTAGACAGCTAAAAGTGAGGATTTTGAGAATAGTTTCAATAAATTGTATATAAGAAGAAAATTAAAAATGATAATACGTATGATAATTTCAAAAGTGCGAGGAAATTATGAAGAAAGGGAATTTCACGATGATGGAAGTGGTGAAAGCGTTGGAAAATAACGCCGGTGCCGAGGATGCGGCTTTGTTCGAGCTGCAAAAAAATCAGCTCAAGCCGTTCTTGATGAGGATCTGGGGTCCTCCGGTTGGGGTGGAAAACGACGAGGCTGCACCGCGGGAAGGTCGGTAAATCAAATTAACAATTTTATAAAAAGCATTTAACAAAACATTGTTAAAAAAAAAAACATCTACAATTTTTAGAAACTCTAAACAAAACAAAAATTTTAATAATCGATGTAATGTAATTTATTCGTAAGTAAGTAAAAATTCTCTACTACTCTCATTACATTATGTATGCATTTGTACACACAATCTACATGTAAATCGCACGATTTACAAGTAAAAGTTCGCAAGTTTGTTCGCGAATACATTTACTTACTACCAAAAATTAATATGTGCATACGTCGACCAGCAATCGACTCGACATTTGTAAAATGAATATACATTTTTCATTATAATATGCGCAAATCCATTTTCTTTTAAAACGGTTGTTAGTTCACGATCATCGAGGTGAATGGTTTCAGATGCGGTCGGTGGTGAAACGAGCGGTTCCGAACAGATTACCCGCGTGGGTACGGACACGGAAGCGAGGAAGCAGGTAATGTCACCAATCGTAGAAAATTTCGTCGCGTTGCAGGCCGACTTTCAAAAGCAACTGGCAGCCCTCAGACAGCTAACCGATAACTGGCAACACGAAAAAGACCCCCTGAACACGCTCGGTAATAAGCCTGATAATCTGTATCAAGTTAACAATGACGATCGAACAGTTCTAATCGATAAAAATCTGGTCCCAAGGGACGCACAAGATGTAGCCAACACAGTTAAAACAATGGAGAACGAGGGATCGATGAAACGAGCGAATGAGGACGAAACTAAATTAACGATTCAAAATACACCGATCGAAAAACACGATAAAAATAATGATTCCGAGATACGAAATTTGATTGGAGAAAAACAAGTCGAAGAATTGGAGGAGGATACGAGAGATAAAACGATCAAAGACGAAATTTCTCGCGACGACAAAAATAATATCTCGTACGAGATCCATCAAACCGAGCCAATGATGATGATTAAAAATATTATTTCACCTATTGTAACCGAAGACCACGATAAAAGCATTAATAATCCTACGACGAGTTTAATTGAAAAAGAAGTTTCCGATCTGGAGGAAAATTCGTGGCAGAATGATCGAAGCGATAGAGAGCAAAAAGAGATTTCGATCATCGATAAAGATATAAAGGGAGAAAAATCTAAAGAGAATAAGAAGGAGGAAAGTGTTTCGTCCCCTGGTATCGAGAAAGAATCATCTTATACAGAAGTGGGCGAAACGAACGATGTAACCAGATCGAAAGAGAATGTAAAGAAAACGGTAAAGATGAGTTCGAAAGTAGCCCAAGAGAAGGGCGAAGAACCGATTGGTTCTCGCATTAAAGAAAGCGAAACGACCTGCCGAAAGAGGTCCGAGCAAAGCGGCGTAGAAATAGATAAAGCTTCCTCGCCGTTCTCGAAGAAGAACGAGCCGCCATCCCAGAAGGCTTCCTCTGATCTTCATCAAAGGCCGTTACAAGTAGATAAAGATTCCTCTTTGGTGGGAATACCGAGTATCCCTTTGCCGTGCAACGTATCGGGCCACGATTTGCCGGAAAGTATATCTCGGATGTTGGAGGAATCTACTCGAGATCAACCGCAAACCGATGGAATCGAACGGCCTGATTTAATAAACGAAACGATGGAACGAGATGGCTTGGATCTCTCTCGGAGGGAGATCTCCGCAGAATTAATTAAGGCTGTTGAAAATTCCTTCGAGGAGAAAAACGAGAGGATTTCGGGGAATATCGAAACGGCGAGCAAAGAAACGAACGAATCGAATAAATTAAAGCGTGGAGAGAAGGATACGAAGGCAGAATCGAACAAGGTGATCGGGGGATCTCGATCGACGATAATTACGACAGCTGAAAATGGTTTCACGGATCAAAGTTTCGAGACCGTCTTCCCGGAAGCTCCGCAGAAAGGCAAAGAGACGCAGGTAGAGGCGTTGTTATCTGCTATGAAATCGTTGCCGGAGCAATTACTGGGTCCTTTCATATCGGCGATGCAAATGTTGTCGTCGAAGAAATCGAGCGTGGTTGATTCCGAATCGGGAAAAAATCAAAACTCTTCGCCTCTTCGAACTTCCGTTGATGGAGGATCGATCGAAGATGAAAGTGCACCTCGAAGCGTGGAAAATTCAGGGAAACTCGTAACGGAATTCGGGGAAACAACGGCGGCTGACATCGAAAAATTGCAAGAGATCGAAACGGTACGTAGAAACGAGAAAAACGATAACAACGTTAAATTGACTAACGCAGAAGGGGGGGAAATGGAGGCAGAATTTAACAGGAATCGGGTCCTAGAAGAAGAGAAATCGTTGCGGAAAACGGAAACATCGATAGAACACGTAAGTTCTCAGAAACGTTCCCCGGAAATTGCGGATACTAACACAAGTGAAAAAGCACCTAATTCTGAACACTCTCGACGCTCAATAAACGAAGTTTCGAGGGCATCGTCATTAGATATCGAGAATTCATCTCATAAATATCATCTCGAAGCGAATTCTGAAATTCATGCGATTGACGACGAGCGATCGTCGTCGAAGGAAACGGATAACTCGAACGGCACGAGAGGTTCTAGGCTTAACAATGCATCTTTGAAAAACGAATCACTCACCATTGATAGTCCGATAAGACTGAACGAGGCCATTGGCGCACAATCATTATCGAGCGAGACGTCATCCTCGTTCGTACGTGACTCGGGGACGTCTGTCAGTGAATCATCCGACATGCAAATGCGCTCGACCACTATTGGGGCTCGAGCTGGCGATGATAACCGTGTGAAATTAATTGATGCCAGTTTGGTAGTTGACAATCGACCCTCTGCGGAGAGTGCGGCTATTTTGGGACGTAAATCGCTTGATAATAATCATACTAATTCGACGAATGTGCCTCCCAAGGTTTGCACCCTTGAAGAAAGTCCTAATTTAGTAGACGGTAGAGTCTCTGTTGGCCCAGCTTTGAAAAATTCTCGAATCGATCCGCAGAAAATTTCCGAGGAGCCCGATAATTTAATTAAAAATGTTTCTGAAGATTGTGGAAATATCAGACACGAGATTTTGAAAGAGATAGCCGAAGGATCTAGATCTATTAGTCCAGATTCTTCAAAAGGTCTTGAAATAGCTCAGGAAATTTCTGTAGATTCTAAGATCGTTGTAACTCCTATAGATTCCAAAGTTGATGGAATCCCTCCAGATATCGAATCCTCTGTTCCCAATATTTCAATGGATTCTAATATTGTTACGCGCGAAGAATCAGAAAATTTGGAAATTTCTATTCAACCTGTTCCTGAGAATTCGAATATTACGTCTAATATTCCTTTAGATTCTAAAACTACAATCCCTGAAATTATTTCCACTGAAATATCCGCGGATTCTAAAATTGTTGTTGAAGAAATTTCGAAAACTCTTACACGTGAGATTCCTTCAGACTCTGATATTCCCAAAGATTCAAAAATTACAATTTCTGAAACTTCGAGAGATTCTAGATCTATTCCAAACGAGGTACTTGAAGATTCCAAAATTTTTTCTGAAAATTCTTCGGATTCAAAGTTAGCTATTCCTGAAAAGAATTCTGATATTTCCAAAAATCTTGAAGTAGTTTCTGAAACTTCGAATGATTCCAAATCTCTCCCAAATGAAATATCCGAAGATTTAAAAATTTATACTCAAGAAGATTCTTCAGATTTAAAATTAATGATCGTTAATGAAAAAAATCCTGATATTTCCACAGATTCTAACATATCAAATGATTCTAAATCTGCACCAAACGAAGTATCTAAAGATTCCAAAACTGTTATTCAAGAAGTTTCGAAAGATCGAATTCCTATTCCTAAATCTTCTTCAGATTTAAATATTATCCCCGAAGAAAATCGCAAAACTAATTCACCAGATACTTTCGAGGAATCTGGCAACGGTCACAAACCCAAATCCCAAGAGTCCAAAACTCCAGAGATCCTTAACAAGCCCACAACGATCGTCCACGAAACTTCTGAAAACGCGTTGCATGTATCTGAAAAAGTGGAGCAGCCTATCTCCGTCGCATGCCACGTCCCCAACGACAAAATCGATACCTCACCGCTAACTTCTGCAAGTAAGTGTGTCGATTCTAAAGAAAAAACTTGCAAGCAAATTAACATTCGATCGAAACCAGAACCAAAAGATAACACTGCGTCTCCCGCGAAAGTAAACGACATAGAAAAAGATACTTCTCTTCTTCTTCTAGAAACAAAAACTGATATAGAAATCCAGGATAATTCGAATAAATCGATAAAAAGGATCGATTCGGAGATAGGGAAAAACGTAGATGGAGAGATTCGATCCGTGCTCTCCCCCTCGACATCTGGCAACGTGGACGCGAACGAACCTTGTGAAGCATTCACGAATACCGAATCGACGATTGTAACTATCTCTGACCCTTCTATTTCCGGTTCCTCGTCGAGCTCGCTTACTTTGAACGGATCGGCCTTTAACGAGGCAAATTCCACGGATACTAACGACATACCGTTCGTCGCTTCTAATATCTCGCATAACGCGTCAAACTCGATCGAAGGAGGTATCGAGTCGAATCTGAACGAAACTTATTTGGCCGATAACGTGCCTGGAATCCTTAACGAATCTTCCCGCGACGATGATAAAAGTATAGAAAAAGATTCGAACAATAACGCGGCCGATTTATATCCTCCAAGTTGGAACGAAATTGGGGGAAATGGGGTCGAAATAAAACGATCGAAGGAAAATCCTGAAATATACGTCGTCTCGGATACGATCTGCGAAGACTCGTCGGTAAATTTAACGGGATTCGATTCGGGTATTGATTCCAGCCAAGCAATTGTCGCGTGCTCGAACGTAAATGGTATTAATGAAGCACATACAGGAGCAGCCGACGTTATAGAGATCAAAATAAGCGAATGCCCTATGATAGCGGTGAACGATTGTGCGCCAATAAAAGTGGTAGAAAGTCGATCGGAAGGGGAGCCGATCGAGGGATCGAGGAAATTGCGAACAGAAAGCGAGACACGCGAGATCGTGACGATTTCGGGAGAAAGCGCGGTGGACGTCGAAAATAATGAAACGGATGCAAATGAAGTTGATAAAGCGGTTACTTCGAGAGGTACCGTGAAGGAGAGATCCAAATCTCCTGCGAAAAAGATCGGCAGAAGGAGGTCTCCAGTGAAAGTAGTGAAAAAACCTACCGGCATACCGAGAAGAAATTTCGGAAAAGTCAGCCCGAAAGGCGCGACGATAGCAAAGGCGAAGGAAACCGCGATCGAGATAACTCGAAGATCGACATTGTCGAATCAAAAATCGTCGAGAAAAAGTCCTCCAAAAACTACTACGAAGATCGCGAGAAATATTTCTTCGAACGAGGTAACGAACAGAACGAGATCATTGCCGCTTAGACAAAAGCAAATTTCAAAGAATCTTAAACCTCCGACAGAGAAGGTGATAACGGAAAAGAGATCGACAATTATGAATACTTTATCGAAAGGTTGCGAACAAATTAAGAGATCGATCATGCCCGCGCAATTAGCCGCTGATAGAAGTAACGAAATAGCGGATGAGAAAAATTTAAAAGGGAAGAACACGTTGAAATCTTCCTTCCTCTCGAGGATCCCCGTGTTCACGGCAACACGTCGACTTCCACGACAGACTGGTGAAACTTCGTGGCAATCTTGGAGAACGGTATCCGGTGACGGGTTAACTAGAGCTTCGACGAAACCATCGATTACCCAACAAGCATGGAGAAAAAGTAGTTCAGCTGGAAATGCTTCGAAGATTGGAGCCGGGCAAAAAATGGATTCCGATAAAGTCGAGGGAAATTTAAATGGCGGAAAGACGGTGGCCGTAAAAACTGAAGCAGCTCGGACGAGAACTTCCGGGGATGAGAAAGGCACGGGAGAAAAAACGAAACCCGCGATGGTATCGGAGAAAAATGACAAGGAGGTAGTCGTGAACGAGTCTGCTAAGGGAGATCCGATGGTATCCGAGGAAGTGGATTTAAATGATACGACTTCGAGCGAAGAATACGAGCTGGAAGAAGTTTCAGATAACGAAACTTCCGCCTCAGACTTGGAGAGCATCATTGAATCGGAATGTATATCGGAAAAAGAGCAGTCAGATCGTACGTTGGACAGTACGGAGGAGCTGACCGATGCCGAAATTATGCTACAAGAAACGATTAACGCGATAAAGGCGAAAATATCCGATTCCGAATTCGAGAATTCTGAAAATGAATATATCACTGATAACGAGAGCCAAGAGGATTCTAACGAAGATCACGTGAGAGATTCTTTCTCCGAAGAAGAGGAGGAACAATTGGAGAAAGATAAAAAAATTGATAATTCGGATAATGCATCGTCCGAAGAAGATGATACTTTGAGAGATGATAACGTTGATCTGAAGAATCAACAATTGCAAAAAACAAATAAATTACACGATAATACCAAAAATGTATCTAAAAAAAATATTATTTCTAAAACTTGTTCCATTAAAAAATCTGTAGTATTTATAAAAAATGACACAAATATCGTCAAAGATAAGTCTGCTAAATTAAACGAAAAACTTGAAATAAACAAGTCTGGTAAAAAGGAGCAAAACAAGACAGATCTTAAAACAGAAATCGTAAAAGTGAAGCGGTCGAGCGATAAACGCACGAAAGTGAATCGCAGAGCGAGTACAGGCTGTGACAGAGGGGTGGATCAGGGTGGAACGTTAAAGAAACGATTCTCTTTGGTGGCCAGTTGTATCCGTCGATTCGAGGGCGAAGAGAAAACGGAACGAGAATATGTGGAAAGTAGGAGCGGCAAGGCAAAGACAGGCGGATCTCCCAAAAC
The DNA here is from genome assembly GCF_000469605.1 of Apis dorsata. NCBI lineage: Eukaryota > Metazoa > Arthropoda > Insecta > Hymenoptera > Apidae > Apis > Apis dorsata. The sequence continues at coordinate 90,932 of NW_006263527.1, read as the reverse complement.
GGAGAGGGAGGTCAGTAGACGTCAGTTGTCAGAATCACTTGTCGACTTTGTCGGTCCTTACTGCTGACAGGCCAATGTCTACAAACAGCTCTATCA
>NW_006263527.1:86946-90635 GCF_000469605.1 Apis dorsata | reverse complement strand
AAAAAAAAAAAAAAAAAAAATGAAAAAAAGTAAAAAAAAAAGATACCTGACAACATCCCTGTTAAATTTTTAACCCTGTTTTGACTGTAGCTTTTAAATATTTTTTCTCTCGACTAGGATAAAGTTGGCTCTCTGTTTCAACGAGGTAAGTTGTACTCCTCTTGTTTCTCGTCGTGACTAATATCGCTGTTGTGTATAGCATGTTGCTTTGTTCCACTGTGTGTTCAAATTAAAAAAGTAACAGAATCGTGGTATACGCGCGAAACTCGAGGTTTGTACGTCCATGAAGAAAGCACACACCGAGAATTTAATTTAATATCGCGGAACACGACTTTTCCATCATCTAATTTGTTGGATGGTTCCCAGGTTTTTTAATAATTTAAATGCACGCAGATAATATGTTATTTCTCCGACATAAGCATTTCAAATAATAAAAGATACTACTTCTTGATATATGTATATTCTTGATGTATACGTATGTCTGTAAGATAATTTTGCATTCAGAATTATTCATTGACAATTATTTATGTTTAGTAATTACTTTTAGCTTCTATTAATATTCTATTTATGAATTGATCGATGTTATCGTGTACCAGAGCTCGTTTCTAGACGTTGGTGTAGTCTTTGTCTATTGTATTTTTGCATGTTATTATTTTCACGTATCATTCTGTGCACCAATCTTTATAAAGATTATTTTATAAAGACTTGAAAATTCCACAATTATATTTTTATTTGAATTAAGCCAAAAAAAAAAGGAAAACATAATTATTATACTAATATGAATAAAAAAAAAATTAAAATTGAGAAAAATTCTCTTACATTTACAGAGAATTGCTCGTCGTCTCTTAGCGGAAGGTAAAGCGTCGAATTACGACGAAGCGGAAGTAGCAGCCAGTTTGCTGGCTTTGAAGTTCGGAGACGTTGAGGCTCTTCAAGCGGCCAAAGAGTGTTCCAGTATAGAATCAGCATTAGCATTCTTACAACAGGAATGTGAACTTTGCACGGGTCGTTTTGCGATGAGTCAGGTATTCGAAATTGAATCGTGTTACATATTTTATCTCAGAATCCAAATTATAAATTCCTTTCTTAATCCCAGATAGTGTCCATGTTAAAATGCATTCATCGTTGTTGCAACGAGTGTGCAAAGAATTACTTCACTATCCAGATCAGTGACAGAAACATAACGGATGCAGTTTGTCCATTCTGTAAAGAGCCAAATCTTAAAGATGCGAATGAAGACGAGGTTCTCGAATATTTTAGTAACTTGGACATACAGTTGAAGACACTTCTAGATCCTCCGATTCACGAACTCTTTCAAAGGAAGCTGAGAGATAGAACATTAATGCAAGATCCGAATTTTAAATGGTGCATTCAGGTGTTTATTTCATACACATATTGTCATAATTTTCTTAATCCGAAGATTAATTGCAAAGAATATAATACACTTATCGTTTTTAGTGTTCAAGCGGATTTTATGCAGATCCAGATCAAAAGAGATTAATATGTCCCGATTGTCGATCAGTCACGTGTGCCCTATGTCGAAGGCCAGTACGTGATAACATTAATAATTAGAAGAAAATTAAATGGAAATTACATAAGCACGAGGAAACATCTTTTTTGATGTTGGTTTCGTTTTCAGTGGGAGAAACAGCACGAAGGAATTACGTGCGAGCAATTTGCTGCTTGGAAAGACGAGAATGACCCGGATAATCAAGCCGCTGGCTTAGCCAAGCACCTCGCGGATAATGGGATAGATTGTCCTAAATGCAAATTTCGTTACTCCTTGTCTAGAGGAGGTAAGTTGTTCGAACGAACACTCAAGATCTAATTACTCGAACCATAATGAATTTCCTGTAAAATACCGAATTACATTACAATATTACACGTTAATTTTACATGGGACTTGTTCAAATTAATCAATTAATATATAACATGATTCTTCCTATTTTAAATATTTTTATCTTTCAAATGACCGATCGTAAATAAAAAATATTTTGTATAGTAGTCGAATTTATCAATATCGAAAATATCATACGTTTTTTTAGGTTGTATGCATTTTACATGCAGTCAATGCAAGTACGAATTTTGCTGCGGTTGTGGTAAAGCGTTCATGATGGGAGCAAAATGCTCGGTAAGCCCGTATTGTGCAAAGCTGGGCCTTCACGCTCATCATCCACGGAACTGTCTGTTCTATCTTCGCGATAAGGAACCCGGCCAATTACAACAGCTGTTACGAGATAATGGAATCGAGTACGACACAGAGGGTCCAGCTGGCGAGCGCAAGTGCAAAGTGCAATTGCAAAAAGAAACTCCTACTGGTGTTGTAGACGCGGTATGCAATTCAGATGTTGTCGAGGGACACGCTGGTTTGTGCAGGTAATTTGTTTGTTCCCTTTTGCATGTATTCTCCATTATTACGATTATCATTTTTATAATCAAATATCGTTGAAATCCTATGGGTATTGCATTATGATTCTGCATTAAAAAATTCATAGCAGAAGGATCATCGTTATAACGTTTGTCTGGAATAAATGAAAAATAAATAATGTAAGTTATTCATCATAGACTAATGCTAATATTAGAAATTAATTCCTTTGAGTTTCAATTCTTCAAAGCCATTAATTTCCCCTTTTATTAATTACAAGAATCTTTTATTATCTTTTATTAATCTGTTATTATTGTTAAACTCTGAACAAAAGAAAATTAAAAATTTATAAAAAAAAAAATAAAAAGGTATATTATAAAAATAACAAAATAATAAATATTTCATCTTGAGAACACCGAATAGTTAGTTGCTTTTTAACGTATCCTTCGAATATTTAGGAACCACTATATCGAATACCTAGTTCGAAAAATCCGGATGATTCAACTGGAACCGCTTCCGTTACTAAACATAGACGATCTTGAGACATGCGTGAAACGTGCGGGGATCAAGTTACCCCCGAATTGGTACGGTCGTGATCCGGAACATTACAAGAGAGACTTGATCGAGGTAAATGAAGAAGCAGCGTGCATGGCACGACTAAATTCTGGGTACTTTTCCCCGCAGGCAGCACTACATAGAGTACTTGGCGGGTCTGGTACTGAAGGGCAAGCTGGATCCCGTGGCGATCTTTGACTTGAACGATGCCAAGCAAGAGCTGCGCCGTCGGGGAAAAGTTCCCCCTGCGAAGGACCAGGAAATGTCCGAGCGGGATTATCTCGAGGCGTGCATTCAGGTGACTAACAATTCCTCTCCTGCACTCCTGCCCCGACACACTGACCGAATTAACAAGAAATGCACGAAAGTAGATCTTCACACATGACTTTCGCAGCCAAAAAATGCGGTGTGCGTGTATTGAAAAAAAAAAGAAATCTGAAATTGTCGATATGAATTTTATTTTTTTTTCCTTTTTTTACTTCTATATTGGAATGAATATTAATTTTTGATACCATTAAAAATATTATATTTATTATGTTTAACATTTGGATGTTTTGCAGATCGTGCGCAAGGAAATTCCATTGGAGTGATAGAAGGGGAATAATTAATGCGCGATTTTACGTAACTCACGCTTTTTATGCATCATGTATAGTGTATTTATTTTATCATATGGACAGCGATGTAGAGAACAATTTACAATTAAACAAAGATTGAAAATTATTTAGTATTTAATGTAAAATATAATAAGTATTTTAAAAAAATAGGATTT
>NW_006263527.1:70304-86758 GCF_000469605.1 Apis dorsata | reverse complement strand
TATATATATATATATATATATATAAATGGAGCGTGATAAATGTTTTTTTATGTAATAAAAGATTTTGTGTTTATAGAACATTTTATAAGATACTTTAACAATAAATTATTTTCAACAAAGTTCTGTTAAAAAACTATGTAAACTTCTCCTTTTTCGAGATGTTGCATGTTCATTCATAACATCTTTTAATTTTTTTATATTTAATTTTTTTAATTTTTGATTTGGTGTGGTCAAATTTTTAATGCTTTCCATTTTTTCTTTGTTTTTTTCTTTTAATTCTTTTGTAACATCTTTTGCATCTAAGCTTGAAATTCCAGAAATGTTTAAACCAGCAGTCTTATCCTTGATTCTCTTCTTTTTCTTCTTTTTTGAACTTTGAATATTTTCTAAAGTAATTTTTTGTACTTTTTCTTTTTGAGGTTTATTAAGAGATATTTCAGTATTTTTTAAACAAACTGAACATTTAAGTATTAATTTATTCATTTTATTTTTTAAACATTTTTTCGCTAAAGTTCTCTGAACTTTCGATATTCTTTTTTCACTATTATTCATAGAATGTATAATTTTTTTAATGGATTTTGAAAGTGGTTTACCTCGTGATATTCGAATAGTATAATTCATTGTATTCCAAAGTGATCCACAATATATACACATTACCGAGGGACCAAAATTTTGAGATGACAAATGTATTGCATGACTAAACTTTTTACATTTTTCTCTATATGTAATATAATATCATATAAATTCAACTTATATTCACATTTAACTTAATTTATTCTCTTAAAATAAATTAATAAATAAAGTATAACTTACATATAAAACGTTTGCAAATTTCTACTTTGTGAACAATTTAATTTTGTAATAAATTGATTCACATTCCATAAATGTGTTATTCTCTCCATATATCTTGTTTACAAACATACACGCACATACACAAGATAAAATATATCAAAAATAAAGCAATATTTTATTAGCGATATTATGAAAATATCATTCGGATAAATCTACATATAGTTTATATATAGATAATATATTTTCGATGATCAAATATTTCCGCTTCAACAATGCGATACGTTAACTCTAGTATAGAAAAAAGTGTGTTTTAAGAAGTGAAACTGATCAAATTGTATTAAAAATATGCCGAAATAATAGACAATAAGAATGGTTTTATGTTTTGTAAATATATCGCGTTAGTACTTTGAAAAATTCTTGATTTTTACAATATCACTACACTTATTAATAACAGTTTTGTTGTCGTTAGAAAAGCAAAAAAAAAAGGAAAAATAACCTCTAAGTACTATCACGAGACGTCACTACTATTGAGTAACAGGGTAGCCAACGTATGAAAATGCTGAGGTGGCTGTAGAATTCCTAAACTAATCCGTTAAAGATCTATAATATAATAATACAGTATATATATATTCCAACAGATAGTTTCTACTCTATAAGCAGGCAGAACCAGGGAAGATTTTAGAAAAATTTTTATTTTGTCATCCTTGTCATCGAAGCACCGGGAGTACTGTCAAACAATACTTTAAATAAATTGTTGTCATTAAAGGGTAAATTAATAGATCGACATGGGAGACGGGAAGAAGGGTGAACGACAACCATTATTAAAAAACGAAAATGTCACTTATAGTTCACATGCCAGCGATTTCGTAGGTAAATAATACATAATCTTGTTCACGAAAGAATTAAGTTTATTTAATCCGATTGCTTATTGTTACCTATTATATTCTACTGTAGATGAAGCTGAATCAACAGTCAGTACAGTATCTGCAATAGGTCCTGATGAAGTACCACCTCCATATGAATCAGGCAATCAATGTGGAATGCCTATGGTTACTTGCAGAGTTTGTCAGGCTATGATAGATATTTCTGGTAAAAGAGATCAACATGTTGTCAAATGTTGTCAATGCAATGAAGCTACAGTACGTTCTCAAAATAATTTAATTCACTGCAAAACTTCATATTAAAATTAAAAATAATAAATATTTTTTAGCCCATAAGAAATGCACCACCTGGAAAGAAATATGTTCGTTGTCCATGTAATTGTTTATTAATATGTAAGAGTTCTTCACAACGTATTGCTTGTCCAAGGCCAAACTGTAAACGTATTATTAATCTTGCTCCAAGTCCAATTACACCACCTGTTTTATCTATGCCTGGAATGTGTAGGGTATGCTGTGCTCACTGTCATGATACATTTTTGGTAAGAAATTAAATAAAAAATTATATATTTTGATATAATTTCATTATAATTAATATATATATTATTACATTTCTTAGTTTAATACCTTGAATAATGCTTTGGCTCGATGTCCACATTGCCGAAAAATATCTTCTGTTGGACCAGATTTTGCTAGGGGTCGAGGTATTGCATTCATTATTGTTGGAATAATAGCCTTAGTAATTGCAATAGCTGTGACTGTAAGTATATATTTTTATATCATTTTATATTTATAAAATTATATAATAATTATTTAAAATAATTTATATATGTTTTAAAACAAATTATAATTAATATTTTTTTTGTTTTCAGGTTGGAACACATACATATGTGAAAACTAGTGGTGGAATTTATGTTGCTTATGTTGGTAAGTGTAAGAATTAAAATCTTTTTAATTTCAATTAATATAAATAAATAATCAAATAAATATATAATATAGAATATCTCAAATATATGGAAATATATTTTTAAATATTATTAAAGTAATAAATTATTTATTTAGCTTCTTTTTAATTTTATTTTCAGGTGCATTTCTCCTGGCACTTTTGTGTTTGGGACGCAGCATTTATTACTGTACAATGAAAATTAGTATGATAGAAGGTCCTATGTAATATCCTAAATGACAATCAATTGCTGATATTTTAAAATCAATTCCTCTAACATCTATGTCGTATAATAATATATTTAGATCAAATGTTTATAGTAATAAAATGACATATAAGTCCTGTTAGGACAATACTTGGTAGATATATACATCCTTACACATGCATATGTAAGTTTTTATTGCTAATAATGTGCAACATTCTTACATATACATATGCAGATGTACATGTTACGGACAAAGAGAATGTGTAATAAATGTATGACACTTTCTCATATAAGGTAATACATCACAAAAACATAAAAAATACTAGAAAAGAATGGGGTATCCATTTTAAAAACAAAGGATTGTTCCTCTGCACTTTTATATGTACAAGCACAGGACCAAAACAACAACCCCATTATATTGTTTTCATATTTGAATGAAAATATACTATATATGCTTTCTACATTGCAGTAAATATACAAAATGCACATAGATATATATGCAAATAAAACATTCTTGCATGAATATTATTCCAATTGTAAACAGCTATACATATAGCTATATATTATGTTTGCAATTATGAACTTGCATTGTCATATGAATATCTTTTTAAAAGAATATAATGTTTTGAAAGACATTTTTGAATTTATGTATTATTTGACATGCAAGTAAAATTATATAAAATATATATGTTGAGAATGTTATTATCTATTTTATTACCATTGCATAATCAAAATTATTAAATTATTTTCCTACTTTGCGCATAACATCTTTTTTAAAAAAAGTTTGTAAGAATTTAATTTTTGATAATCAACTGAAATTTTAATTATCAAATAATTATGCAATAGATAAATTGCCCTTTTCAGACATGATATATATGAAATAAAACTAAATTAAAATTAGAATTTTAGTCTTATATACATATTTCAGCATGTACATTTTTACAGCGTAAGATATGTAAAAATATGTAAGTATATAAAATATGTGATATTATTATAATTAACTGATTTATTATATAAAAGAAAAATAATAATTCATTCTTCTTATTTCATTTTGTAACGTTCTTGTTTATAAAATTATTTATGTAATGCTTTTTATAATCTTAACAATATTTTTAAACCTTAAAATTTAAACCTAATTCTCTGACAATAAATAATAATTGTTACAAAGTATAGTTAGTTCATTCATTTTTGTTGTAAACTTGACTTAAGCTTTTATCTAATATCTAGTAACTTTATACATTTATGCATTATATACATGTTACATGTGTGTAAGTTCTCCTTACCGCCAAAACTTAATATGATCATACCAATAAAAAAGTATTATTTATTATTAAAAAATATTAATCAATTTTAATACTAGATACAAATAATGAGTTTTTATTATTTTATAGAGATGGAGAAATTGAAGAATGGGCTATTATTGAATTACAAGGTGATTTAAAATTTCAATCTGTGGATATCACAAATAAATATATCGGAGATTTGCATTTTTCAAAATCTGGTACACCTATACTTATAATTGGGATTCATGTATTACATGGAAAAGAAATGGAACTTCCAAAACCATTTGCAGTTTTAACTAAAAAAAGTAATGAAATAATTGATAATACTTCTGAGAAAAAAACGGAATATATTGTTACAGCAATCGTAAAAAAAAAATTAATTTTTAAATCAAGACCAAAACCTATCATAACAAATGTTCCAAAAGGTAATTAAACATAATAAAAAAAAAATGATATCTAAATGAAACAATTGTTTTTATAGACTTTGTATAAATTAAATGTTATAATTATTGATAAATAAATTTACATGTATTTAAAAAACATAATTTTATTATTTTTTAGACAATTAATCTTACTTAAAAATAAACATTTTAAATTAATGTATAAACAATATAAAATCTAATCCTTCATTTCTCCTTCTTCATCTTCTTCTTCTACACCTCTTATATACATTACATTATTACATCTGATTAAAACTTCACCAAGATTGCCAGTACAATTTCCATCTATATGTTCCTCTGTATTAGCTAATTGTAAGTTCATATATCCATCGACAGAAACAAGATAGCCTTTATATTCGTGACCCCATTTTAATTTTACCATAACAGGTTTACCTGTTAAACCATTTAAAAATGGTTTTGGATTTATTGGCATTGTAGCAGCCATTGTGTTGTATTTTTCTTTAATTTCTACGAAAAATATTACACAATGTACATGTTAGAAATATCTAAAAATTTAATATAATAATATGATAATAAAAAATAATTATAATATATAATATTTCAAAAGAATTAGTTAATAATTTAAATGAGAACAAAAAAAATAACAATCTGATTAAACTTAAAAATAACAAAAAAATTTAATAAATATAATATTTAATCTTAAGGTTAAGTTTATGTATAAATATTGAAAATATTATAAAAACTTATAATTTAAGTTTTATTTAATTTATGAAATTATTTGTTATTCATAACAAAAAATTTCATATAAACTTGTACTTACATGTTTAAAAAATAATATGGAAAGAAGAAATTTTGATCTCCTTTAAACTCTTACAAAAAAACACGACGCTTTAGTTTCATGCGATCTATTGTATTAGAAATGGCTGTTACTATAGGAAAATAACCTAAACTTGTCAAATCGCCTATAACTTTTTTGAAATATTTTGTATTATAGATTTTAAATTATTTATCTAATTTTACGTATATATTATACGATTTAATTAAAACATTTATTAATAAAATTAAAAAAATAAAGTTATAAAGTTTACAATAAGAAATTTATACTTATTCTTGGAAGCAATTATATTTAATTGAAAATGAATATTTTACCGAAGAAAAGGTATAATTAAAAGTAATTCATATCTAATAATGTTGATATTTTATATATTTCATCAAAATTATACATATTATTTTTTTTAGATGGCATGTACGTACTAAGGAAAATATTGCTCGCGTACGGCGGGATGAAGCAAAAGCTGCAGAAGAAGAAAAAATTAAACAAGAACGAGCTGAAAAAGCAGTAAGTATAAATGAGGAAAAAGAAAATTATTATTAATCATTAATTAATTATTAATTGATTATGTAATCATGGGATTTGTCAACTTTCTATTAGGAAGCTGAAGCTAGAATTAATCATTTGAGAGAAAAAGCTAGATCAAAATATGATGGACGAACAGAAGCAATAAAAAGTGCAACAACAAATGCCTCTTCTTCAAAATGGAATCATGTTAATTTTTTTGCTGAATTAGAAGAAGGAAAACTTGATTATAATAAACCTAATGTTGAACATGAAAGAGAAAAAAAAGAAGAGAAAGAAAAATATGAAAAACAAATTGGTTATCTTACATATCTTGGACAAGATACTAATGAAGCAACAGGTAAAAAATGTTGGTATGAAGAATTACCTAAAAGATTAAAAGACACTGAGAAAGATGTAGAAGTACAAATTAAAAAAAAATTATTGGATGATCCTATTCATGATATCCAAAAATATTTGAACATTATGGGAAGTACTTCTATAGAAAAATCTTCAAAAATTAAATCAGAATCTGTTAAAAGAAAAAATAATAATCTAGATGAATATGATTCAGATCATAAAACATATTTAAAAAAACACAAACATAAAAAATCTAAAAAACATAAGAAAGAAAAATATAGAAATAAAGAAAAACAAACAGCAGAAAAACCAAATATAGATATACAAAAATTGAGAGAAGAAAGATTGTTAAGAGAACAGAGTGAAAAATTAAGAACAGAAGCTTTATTGGCTAAATTAAGAGGAGATCCAGTTCCAACAATAACTCCAAAAACTCCCCCTAAATCTACTATTAAACAAAAATATAATTCACAATTCTTTCCTGAAATTGCTAGACAAAATGCTGAAAGAACCCCTAATATGCATCTAATGAGAGAACAATAAAATGTAAGTTGGTTTTTATTATTATAATTATGGACTAAATATTTTTATGTTGAAATTGTTATTTATTTTTTATTACAATTATGTAAATATCAATATACAATTACATATATACATATATATATATATATATATACAGATATAACTTACATAGAATTTTTGTCCAATTGTTGATACTAACAATAAAATAATAATAATTCAGTTGTTAAATAAGATATAATTCATTATGGAATATCCCAAAAGTATTTTTATTTTATAAAATGCAATAAAATACAAATAAAAAAGGAAAGATATTTAAATCGTTATTGAATGAAATACCAGATATCCCTCGTAAATTTACTAAATTATGCTAAATTCCGCGGTATCACGTGATACAAGATGGTGGAATATCACGGGTCTCATGGATAATGTATTAAAATTTGACGTTTATGTCATTTTTTCAGTATTCTTGTTCATCACTTGACTTAAATTCTCTGCTCGTAAGTAATACTTTTTACTTATATATATATATATTAATTATTTCCATTTAAGGTAAAATTAAAGTCCTATTTGAAATTTCCAACCAGACTTGTAGAACGCGCGAGTTACTTTTGTATAACGTGATTTTCGAATTTGAACAGTTGTGAATATACTTAATTACGAAGAAATGACAATTTATAAAAGTTTTTATTTTACATCTAAGAAATATAATAAATTGACTTCAATTGTTGTAAAAAAAATTAAATTTTTAAGTCATGTTACAAATCGACCTTAAGATAACCTCTTCACTAATTTATATAAACATCGGCACTTTAAAATATTATTATAAATAATGTATTTATTTTGTACATATTTTAAATATAAAATATCTACGTTTATTATAGTTTATAAAATATCTGTAATAAAGGTAATATATAATCCAAGTAAACAATTAATTTTAAAATAACCTTTTTATATCTTTACTACTATACTATTCTTTATATATAACCTCTAATATAATATTTTTACTTTTTAATATCTTTATTTATTCAAATATAAATATATTATTATCCTATAATTTTAAATTTTTATTTATAAATTATATTTAAGAACTTTTTATTAAAAAAATTAAAAATAAATATTTAACTTTTTATCTGCAAATATTAATATTTATGTTTGTATTATAGGCAAAATGTTACTACTAATTTAAATATCAAGTACTTTTACGATATGATTTAATTAAATATAATCACCATGAATGAAAGAAGTATTGAAGATTCTTCATATTTAAGTTATGAAATAAATGGCACTAGATATATTTTACAAACTATATCAGATCCAGCTATAGATATAACAAAAACTGCATCAACTAATCAAGAACAAAGTACAATAAATATTATAGATGAATCACAAGTAGCAAAAGAGGATGAATCAATTTCTTTAATTTGCTTAGATGGTCAGGTTTACGCATTTCAAAATGGAGAATTACAAGAATTAGATTTTAATCAAATAATAGATGAAAATGAATCTCAAAATAAAACAGTGTTATTGGCTAAAGAAGATGTTAATTGTGAATCACAGTTTATTACTAATGAAGGATTAGTAATTGAAAATATTGATGAACATTCTCAAGAACAATATGAAATTATCGTGGGACAGAATGAAAAGAATTTGATTATGGAAAAACATAATGTAAATGCTAATGATTTTGTAGAAGTTGTAACAGCATTCAAATGTAAAATCTGTACTTATACTACTCAAGACAAAACACAATTATTACATCACTTTCAAAAAACACATGTAAATCCTAAAATGGATATAGAAGTGAGTTTTAAAATTAATTTTTCATTTGTAACATTTATATTGATATTACAATAATATAAATTTTACAGGTAAAAGAAGAATCTAAAAATATTGATGAAGTAAAATTATTATATATGTGTGGAGAATGTTCTAATTGCTTTCCTTCTATTGAAGATTGTAAAGAGCATATGATAAATGTAATTATTTAAAATTTTTTTTTAATTTTCTTATATATAATAGAAAACAAAAATGTAAATAAAAATAATTATAATAATATTTGTTATTTCAGGATCATCAATTAACAGACACAGGTGCCAATAAAGGTGGTAAAGAAAATATAACAGATGATTCAAAAGATTCTGGATTATTAGAGTGTATAGGACAGAGTGTTGAAAATAATGATATAAAACGTCAAGTTAAGATTCAAAAACCTTTAAATTCTGAATATATGCTCAATAAAAAAATGATTGAATTAATGGAAAGAAATATAAAGTATGTATATCTGTATATATATCTGTATTATAAGAATTTTAAAAGCATATATTTTACTTACTTATTCATAAATTTTATTAGGTGTTCATATCGAGGATGTCCATATAAATTTTCTACAGAAGAAACAATGCAGCAACATGCACTTTGTCATACAGAATCACAAAACGGAACAGCATTTAAATGTACCGTTTGCCGTGATATGAAATTTACCAAGTGGAGACAATGCAGCTTACATTTATGGAAAAAACATCAAATTGGTAAATATTTTATATCAATATTTGAATAATAATGCATTAAAATATATTTATTACTAAATATTTTTTTTTTTTAGATATAGGTTTATTTACTTGTAAAATATGTAAAGCATATAAAAGTGCTACAATGGTGAAACTTTTAACTCACATGCGTGTCCATAGTGAGACTCGTGAGTATGAATGTTCGGAATGTGGTAAATGTTTTAAACAAGCCAGTCAATTGCGTAATCATAGAGTTATGCATTTGGATCGTAAAACATTGGAAGTAACTCGGTGGTACACATCGAAAAAATGTGATATGTGTGGAAAAACTTATGCAAATTCCAAATGTTTAAAAAGTCATATTCAAGCAGTACATTCAAAACTACGACCTTATGTTTGTAATGTTTGTGGGCATTCTAGTGCTAGGAAAGCAATGTTGCAAATGCATTTACGGCAACATACTGGCGATAAACCATTTAGTTGTGAACTTTGTGAATATAAAACTGGAGATCACAATACGTTGCGACGTCATATTATGCAACATACAGGTTTTAGACCTTATAAATGTCCTCATTGTTCTTATACTGCAATACAAAGTAGTAGTTATAAAAATCATTTAAAATCTAGACATCCCTTATTGTCTGGTTTATTTACATGTGATCTTTGTCCTTTTAAAACTGTTAAAAATCAAAGTTATATACAACATGTAAGAGATCACGAAAAAGGATTAATCAAAGCAAATATGCAAAAGAAAGGTAAATTCCGTTTTTTTATTAAAATCATATGTAAATATCATTATAAAACTGTATAACTTTTTTTAGATAGCGAAAATGTTGAAGTTTTTCCTGGTAATATCGCAGCGGCACAATTAATTTATAGTTGCTTAGGTGCCTTTTCAAAAGTGGGAGATACTTTAGAAGCAAATTTAATGTCTTCCTCAACATCTGCAGATGGTACATCACAAACAATTACAATACAAATACCATCAAAACATCTTGAAGGTTCACTGCCAACAAGAGAAAATGAAACTAAAAATAATTCAACAATTGAACAAGAAGATGAAGAAACAATGCATTGTTTTTTAAAAATTCCAAGGGAAGAAGAAGAAAGTATAGATACTGGTGGTATAACTATTCCTGCAGAACCTGAAGAATCGGGTGCAACAACAATTAATGTTGATACATGAAAATATAAACTATATTAAGAAAAATGTTTCTATACATTTAAAACAAACCAGAAATTTATACTTCAAAAATAATTGAAGAAATGCTAGTCACGCGTTACTTAGAAGGTATGAGAATCAACTTGTTCTTTCTTAAAGAAATGCTAGAATTAATGTATTAATTTTTTAAATCATAATTGTGATACTATTTTTGGAATTGTATATTATATCTGCAAAAACAAACTTAATAATTCGAATGTTTTGTTTAAAAAAATTAAATTTTGTACATTATTTTAAAGAAATGGAAGCATGTATATTTTCAATCAATTAATCGCAATTGATGATTCTATGTTCATATTTGTTCAAAAAAAGCTTTATTTTGCTCTAAAATAAGTTTTTATAGTTGAAGAAAGAAACTAATTTTGAGATTTTTTATTTTAAATTTTATTATGAATATAATTTATTATATATTAAAACACATTTAAGATTTTGAATGTATTTATTGATAATTAATAGGAAATTAGTAGAAGTGTACATAAAAATTGTAAAATAATAATCTGGAAACCGTTATATAAAATGTAAATTACAATGTTTCGTATAGTTTACAATATGATTAAAATAATATTTTACATGATGGACTAAAGAAAAATTCTCTAGTCTTTTTGACTTAATTAATCATCAGGTAAAAATAATACTTATTGCTATGGAAGATTGAATTTATGATTTTTTTAAAAGATTTTACATATTAATTATTGGATTTCACAAATATGTCTCACAAATTGAAATTTGGGTATCAATTTGCTTAAGTGCGAGATTTGTGAAAATGGTAACTAATGTGTCATATAAACATATTTTTTAAAAATCCAATAGAAAGTTTAAAATAGCTAAGTAAATTATAGTATATAACGGCGTTTTATATGCATTTTGTAAAAAAAAAATGTGAAATGAAATAAAAAATACTGCTTTCCAGAATAGCCTAAGCAAATTGATACGAGTTATTATTTACAGCTAATTATCCATAAAATGTGAGAAGCTCCTTTTTTTAAGCAGCTGTTACGGATCTTCTCGTAAATTACACATCATATCACAACTAACAATCCCTGGGCAGTTCGCCATAATATGCCGTTAAAGCTATTAACTTTTTGTCCAGAAAGTTCTGCTCCACTTCTACACCACCACCTACTCCGGCTAACATGGCAAGCTGTAAATTTGTATATGTGTATAAAAAACAAAGCAATTATTGTAGAATATATTATAAAATAATATAGAATATCGAAATTTTTTGAATTTTATGAAATTACAAAAATTTACCTGCATAGTATCTACATTTCTAGGTAGAAAGTAGGCCACATGATCTGTGATTTTTCTTGCTATATTAAATAAATTTTCTCCACCAATGGGATGCATAATATTATTGAGATCAAAAGTTTCATTCTTAGCATATCCTGGTCCTCCCCATGGTGGACTTAGAAACACAACATCTGCGATTAACTTTGATGCAAGTGTAAAGAAATCTCCAACAATAAATTCTATTCTGTCATCAACACCATAAATTCGAGCATTATTTCGAGCGAGTTCGATTTTAACTGGATCTATATCTATCGCTAATACTGTGAAAAAAAAAAAAATATTATGAATTTATATATTAATTATTTATATATAAATGAACATACCTCTTTCACATGTGAAAGCAAATTGTATAGCATTTCCTCCTGCACCGCAGAATGCATCAATTATGGTATCGCATTTGCATCTTTCGGCTATATGCTCGGCAATTTTTTCTGGTGTTACGGAAAACCAACTTTCTATAAACAAATATTTTATTATAAAAATTAAAAGATTACTAATAAAATTAATAAATATATCTTAACATAAATTTAAAATAAATTTTCATATATATAATATTAAAGAACATACCACGATCCAATTTAATGCCTTGATCAAATTTGCTAAATAGACGATATCTTTTTAACCAATATTTTATTAAAGTTTTATCATTATCTATTTCTATTGGAAGGCTTATATTTCTTTTAGATTGTTTCTTTCGTTTCTTCTTTAGGGTTTTTTTTATACTATCTTCATCTGATAATTTCATATTTTGTATTTCGTTGTTACTATGATTTTCATCTATATCCATATCGATATTTAATGCATCAAAGTTTTCATTATCTTGTTCAGGAAAATGATCTTCTGATACACACTTTGTAGAATCACTTGTTTCATCTTGATCAAAGTATATATTATCATTTTTGATACTTTGAAAAACATCATTCTGATTATCAAATATGTTTAATGTATCATGAACATCATCAAATTGTTTTTTATCTGCTCCTGAATCTATTGAACTTGTGCTTGGTTTACTAAATATAAATCGTTTTGTTTGCAATTTTTTCTTAAGACTACGATCACATTCATCATCAGAACTTGATGTAAATTGTGCTGTGTAGGAACCTTTTTCAGAGGGTTGTGATTCTGTTATTGCTGATGGCAAAACAGGACAATATGATAAATAATGTTTCACCTGCAAAACAAAACAAAATAAATAAAATCTATCTATATATATTTTTGCTTTATGAAAAATTTTATTTACTTTATCTATAGTGTTAGTAATTTCCACTCCATTATCATCAAAGTATATATGTTTATTTGCTGGCTTGGATCTATAATATTTCATTTTTAATTGTCTATTTTGTAACCTAATATTTTTTTTTCTATATACTACTTCTCCTTGGAAATTTGATTGCTCATAATTTTCGTTGAAAGTATATCCCATCAATGAAAATGCTTTTTTTACCGATTCTAAACCTTCTCCTGTCTCTTCATATTCAGCTTCATGACTAAAAAAAAAAATGCTCATAAATATTACATTAATATTTTTTTGTATTGTATTTTGTTGTATTGAAAAATTAAAAATAATTATTATAACGCGATATATATATATTATACCTTCGTTTTAATATTATAGGTTTATCTTCATTAGGATCATCTCCATCTCCTCCATTAGGATATTTTTTTTTAATACTATTGTTATCATTAGAAATAATTGTGCTATTTTCATTCTGTATAACTAAAGTTTGATCAATTTCCTGTTCAACTTCTTGTGAACATTCCATTTCATTAATTTTTTCATTTTTATCTGCATTAGGTTCATTTTCTATTGATTTAACTATTAAATTTTGAATAAGCATTCCTACTGATTCCATAATTAATCGTTTCTTTTTTGTTTTTTCTTTTTTAGCATAAGAAAAATTTTTATTAGATGCATTTTTACTTTCAGAAATATTAATTTTATTAGGAATATCTATTTCTTTTTGTGTAAAATCTTGGTCTATACTTTCATCACTTTCTTGTTCTTTCATATCTATATCATTATGTTCCTGATTATAATTTTGATCATTCATAATCTCAGATTGCTCCCTTTTGTATTTTTCTATAAATAATTTATAATGATTTTGATACTCTATTTGGAAATTTTCTTTCCATAAATGTTGCCAATACTTATCAGTATCTTCTGGAGCATATTCTTGATCAGAACTCGTATTTGTTATATTGCTTTCAATGGAACTTGTTACAGAACTGATGAGACTAGATGAATTTGTAGAAATGGAGTCACAACTAGAACTAGTAAGAGTCATTTTTGTAACATTTGTCATAGAATCTGATGTTGCATTTGTCTTTGCTATTGACTCATTAATAGAATCACATCTTGTTAAAAGTCTTTCATCTTCTGCATTAGATTGTTGGTTATAACTTTCTTCCATACTAAATGGACTTAATGGATTCCAACCATCTCCAGTTTCTGGTGATGTTTCGAAATTTGTTAATTTTTTCCTATTATCTTCTGCATCTTTATCACTTACTTCTTGTTTACTTACATCATCGAAGGAAAAATTAATACTATATGCATCTTTTGCTTTTATTTCATTGTCTTCAATATTATTAGTTTTACTAAATATTCCTTCAAAATTTGAGCGATCAAGTTCACAATTTCTATGTGCTTGACTAGGAAAACATGTATTTTGTTCTGAAAATTTTTCAATAGCTTCTTTCATTTCTAATTTTTCGTCACTTATTAAATGTACATTTTGTTGTAAATATTCTGGATTTATATAATCTGCATATTTTCTAATCCAAGTTGTCCAAATTATGCGTTCACCATTTTCAGACCAATATTTTTCCCATGCAATATCCATTATACTCTTAGTTTTAGAGTACATAGAATAATATGGATAATCACGAGATTTATGATCACACTTATATTTAAGTGTAACATCTTCTTTATAAGATTGTGATGTACCATCATTCAAAGAAACATTTTTAAATATATTATGTATCTCAAAATCTTTGTCTTCTAAATTACATAATGGATTTTCTATATGAAATTCATTTTCATTACAAATGGATGGATCATAACTTAAAACTTCGATACTATTTGTAAGATGATCTGATGAGTGAATGTTTATTATTTTAGATTCAAATTTTAAGTCTTTATCTTCTTGGTGCTGTACAAGTATATTCACTTTATCAAATTCATCTTCCAGTTCAGTCTCTGTAGTTTGAAAAGTCTTTCCATATGATGCCAATAAGTTTTGTATGCTTTTAGCCTCATGTTGATCATGATATTCAGATAGGTCTGCACCTGAATCTGATTGATGCAGACCCAGTTTTTGCGTGAGGGAATGTGCAGTAGGACGATGAGCCGAATCACGAACAGAGTCATGTTCATCTGTGGAATAATTGTTGTCTGTGTGTGATGCACTGCAGTAACAGCTCACTGGTTCTTCCTAATTTTAAGGAAGAAAAAATATGCTTTCGTTCAAATATTATTCAATACAAAATTTGATACATATATCAAATTACACTGGACTAACTGAAAATAACTTATAATAAATAAAATAAAAGCAAAAACATTCTTACATCATGTTTTTCAATAGATTGTGTTTCTATTATAGACCTTTTATGAAGGTCTAACATTTCTTCAACACAATCACCTTCAACATCTTCATCTTCACTACCATCCTCTAGAGCAAGGACTGTATAAACTTCTGGATTTCTAAAAATAAAATAAAATTCATTTAATAGAAACATACATTATATTATTCTTATATTATATTTATCTTATAAAAAATAAAAAAAATTTAATTAATATAAAAATATTATATGATCATTTCATGTGATATAAATTGTTTATTTTCGATTACACTTATTTCATAAATAAAAAAAACAAGTATTCAGAAGTTGAAAAATTCCTTGTAAATATATTTGTTAGAAAAATAATATTACCATGTTGTTAACAGATGTTGAATAAAGAAAAAATTGAATAAAATTTTCAAAAAATATATTATGACCTAGCTCGTATTTGAGTGGGTGTCAAGGTTAGGTCATGTGTCACACCACTGATCGATAAGCAAGTACTACCTTCAATTTTCCAAGAAATAATAAATATGCTACGGCTATAGAATATAGAAATGAAATTGCGATATTTGATCAAATAAGTGACTCATATTTTTGAAAGTGTATTTACCGAATAAATACTCTGCTGCAAAGACAATAAATGTAATTATCAGAGTCAGAAGACTCTGCTTGTTTTGCGATGTACACTTCGGCTAAAGGTTCCCAAAAACGGTCACTCATGCCGACAGAAGTGTTTAATTGACTACTTGCTCGTGAATCGTCACAACACCCACATGTCTCACGCTCAAATTTTTATAACTCCCCCGTGTAAAAACAATCCGCCATTTCTTGAACAGCACACCATCGTGAAGTTGCTTCTGATTATCATCATATTATAACACGTTACAATGTTCAATCGATAACTATTGCTTTTGGTTAAATTTAATTTGTTTTCGAGAAATATTTATCAAAATTAATGATATAATTACATTTAGGTTATATATTATAATTATACTCTTTTGTTAGAATAGAATAGATACATTTTTAGACACTAAAACAAATGATAAAAAAAGAAATATATTTTATATATAATATATTGTATAAATTTTTTATAAATTATGTATTACATATATATTTATATATACTTTATCATGTATAAAAATAAATATACA
>NW_006263527.1:68193-70011 GCF_000469605.1 Apis dorsata | reverse complement strand
TATATATATATATATAAGCAAATTTTTGTTTTCTTTATTATTCATTTTTATATTCCTACTTAAATAATTTTTAAGTTTATATTTAGTATATTTCTTTTATAAATTCCATTCTAATTGTCGACGAAATATATTTTACCGATAAATTAAATTTATAGGAATAATAAGTAAAATCGAATTTAAATCCCTATAATTTTTAGTATAAGAATATTTGTATATTTCTATTGCATATTTTTTATATATATAATATCATATTTTATATGTTTTAATATATTTTATTCATATTTTTATTTTGTTGTAATTGTATTTTGTATATTTATATTTTGAATAAATATATTTTTTTCTTACGTATTCATGAATTTTATTTTCTTTACCTTTTACCAAAAAATTTCCTTCCTCTAACTTTTTCAATTAAAAAAAAAACTTTTAATTCGAAATATTTGCATACATTCATTATTTCTTAAACTTTTCAAAAAAACAAACAAGTATTTCTAACTATAAAATTGTTGCACTTCTTATTTTTCTCACAATCTATTCATGGAATATCTAAATTTTGTCGATAAATTAGGAAAAGATAATAAATAGAAAATTTTAGTACCAGTGGCGCCATCTCGCGTTTGGATTCACGAAGCTCCGACTCGTTACTAGCATAACATGATACGCAAGGAGGTATGCGAACTCATAGACAAGGAACGCAACATTGTGCGAGAAGGACAGAGAACATTTAAAAATACCCCACATGGAAAAATCATTAAATACTCGTTTTTTACTGAAAATTTCTGCACTTTTAAGCATGCATCTTGTAACTAGAACTCCAGGCAACTTTCTCATATCAATTTTAATACGAAATTCTCTTTATTTATTTAATTATTAATAATTATTCATAATTAACGCGTCATACGTTCTAATACATTAAAGACGCCATATTGAAAATTCATTAATTACTCGTTTTCTATTGAAAATTTCTGCACTTTTAAGCATACATCTTGTAACTAGAACTCCAGGCAACTTTCTCATATCAATTTTAATACGAAATTCTCTTTATTTATTTAATTATTAATAATTATTCATAATTAACGCGTCATACGTTCTAATAAATTAAAGACGCCATATTGAAAATTCATTAATTACTCGTTTTCTAGTGAAAATTTCTTCACTTTTAAGCATGCATCTTGTAGCTAGAACTCTAGACAACTTTCTCATATCAATTTTAATACGAAATTCTCTTTATTTATTTAATTATTAATAATTAAATAAATAAAGAGAATTTCGTATTAAGATTGATATGAGAAAGTTGTCTAGAGTTCTAGCTACAAGATGCATGTTGAAAAGCGCAGAAATTTTTACTAGAAAACGAGTAATTAATGAATCTTCAATATGGCGTCTTTACTGTATGAGAACGTATGACGCGTGAATTATGAATAATTATTAATAATTATTCATAATTACCGCGTCATACGTTCTAATAAATTAAAGACGCCATATTGAAAATTCATTAATTACTCGTTTTCTAGTAAAAATTTCTGCACTTTTCAACATGCATCTTGTAGCTAGAACTCCAGGCAACTTTCTCATATCAATTTTAATACGAAATTCTCTTTATTTATTTAATTATTAATAATTATTGATACTTAGCGCGTCATACGTTCTAATACATTAAAGACGCCATATTGAAAATTCATTAATTACTCGTTTTCTAGTAAAAATTTCTGCGCTTTTCAACATGCATCTTGTAGCTAGAACTCCAGGCAACTTTCTCATATCAATTTTAATACGAAATTCTCTTTATTTATTTAATTATTAATAATTATTGATACTTAG
>NW_006263527.1:67601-68114 GCF_000469605.1 Apis dorsata | reverse complement strand
GCGTCATACGTTCTAATACATTAAAGACGCCATATTGAAAATTCATTAATTACTCGTTTTCTACTGAAAATTTCTGCACTTTTAAGCATGCATCTTATAACTAGAACTTCAGACAAGCTTCTTATATCAATTTTAATGTAAAATTCTTGTTAATTACTTAATTATTAACGATTAATGCATCATATATAAATTAACGTTATCGACATGCAATGCATTTTTCATTAATTTCATATTATTATAAGATTTATTTCTAAATATGAATATATGTATCTTAAACCTTGTTTCCTCCTCTATATTCATGTATAATTTTTGTTCATATTCTTTTTGTTATTTAAATAAATAAATTAATTGTTTATGATTCGGTTACCGACGGGATATTTACGATCGCAACATTCTTTATAATAATTGCTAATAAATATTTAATGACAAAGAATTTTACATTAAAATTGATATGAGAAGCTTGTCTGAAGTTCTAGTTATAAGATGCATGCTTAAAAGTGCAGAAATTTTCAT
>NW_006263527.1:56897-67436 GCF_000469605.1 Apis dorsata | reverse complement strand
ACAATGTTGCGTTCCTTGTCTATGAGTTCGCATACCTCCTTGCGTATCATGTTATGCTAGTAAGGAGTCGGAGCTTCGTGAATCCAAACGCGAGATGGCGTTGATCAGAAATTTCTTGATTGTTAGTTACCTTATCGGTAAAATCTACTTTTTCAAAACTTTATAGAATCAAAGGAAAAAATATAAATTAATACTAATCTTTTGCAGATTTATCTATTACAATAAGAGTTGATTTTTTTTTTTTACTAAATAATAAAGTTTTAGTATTAAACTTTTTCTCAACATTTATTTTTAATAATAATAGAGATTTCACAAATATATATCGAATATTTTTATATAATTCATTTTTGAAATAAAAATGAAATCTTATTTGTTTTCCATAATATTAGAAAGTTTTTTTCTAAATAAAAAGTGTATAATTTGAAAGATTTTTCATATTATGATATTATTAATTTTTTCATAATATAAAGAATTTTTATATTTTGATATCTTTTCATATTAAAGTTTTTTTATTGTTTTCTTATATAGATGACGCCACTATTTAACAACCAAGAAATTTGTTTTGCCGATAACAGTAGTACGATAAGTTTGAGCATTTTGTACGAAGATGGCGTTACTAGTCAAGTCCTTATTTTTTTATACGTTATTCATATATTTTATATATTTCTGTTATTTTTACAAGAAATAAATGCACATAGAAAATAAAATGAATTATTTTAAAAACATTCAATAATAAAAAAAAATATCACTGTAAAACAAGACTTTCTATATCATATATTTATTAATTATACATTGGTGAAAACTTTCACTTTATTTCCATAAAATACGTATAAACAATGGGGAAAGAGAGCAAGAAACCACTTCATTGTAATCAAAAGTCTCGTCTTAATCATTTTAAGATTTCCATTAACTTATCTTTCCCGAATTAACAGTCGAAAAAGGGCGAAACGTGAGAAACCGCGTTCTCTTGTCGGTGAACGGCAATCAAAGTACTTTAATTAAGAGCATCTCTATTCTCAGGTATCTGAGGGCCCCGTCTCCTTTCCACGGCTTTAAGTCAGTACACCGTGGAAAGGAAGAATACTTAGGAAATCAACGTTACGAAGTAAAGTCAGCAGAGCGTGAAGAGGGGTCCTACGACACAGGATGTTCTTCTACCTTCCGTGTCGCTCGCACTCCGGACCCCCTTGCCGTAAAATCGTCTATTCGTGGAAAGATACTGACAGTGCCGCGCGAAACAATGCTAGGTGCCCATAGTCACCATCATTCTTCAATCGTTTCGAGACATTAGAAAAAAAAAAAAAAAATATCTAGAATTTTATTCCTCTTTGTTACGAAAAAATAAATGGAATATCTTTCTTCCATAGTCCATTTTTCTAATTCTAATCGGTCGAAATAGAAAATCGTTGTATCTCGTTACCAACAATTAGCGATATGCTTATACGATTACGCACAATGTGTCATTAAGCCTTCCTTTCGACTTTTATTCCGTTCGAGCTGTTGTACATGCGGGTCGTAACGGTACTATCCAAATTAGGCGACCGTTGCGCGAGATACATACTCTAACAAACGCGCTTTTTGTTAATATCGGCCGCCTTCTCCTCATCGCGAACCGTGACTGTACGCGGACACGGTTTGCTGGTGCTCATTACCGGAAACAGTAAATCGTTTCCTCCTAAATTACGAAGGCGAGAAACCGCCGCCACCTCGATCCCGTGCTATAGATTACCACGAAGGAAGAATCCGTTTACTAACTTTACCCGTTGAATTTCGTCGGTGAACGGTGAATATAGGATGCACCATCAATGCAATTACAATTGCAGATGCTCATAACGGTATGCGAGGAAAAGATATCGTTAATATTTAATATTTCAGATAGAAATAAATTGTTCTCCAAGAATAATAATAAATTGGTTGGCAGGTTATGAAACATTCGTACGAAAGAATAGATATCTAGAGGATCGTTAAAAAAAGGAAATCGTTCCTGTGCACGCCGTGACAAAACCGTGTTTCGAGGCACGAGCTATCGCTTCGGTAACCCCGTGTGGTGCCTGACGAGATACCAGAAGAAGAAAGAGAAGAGAGGGAAAAAAGGGGATGGAGGATGGAGGGAAAAGGCCGAGAAACCAAGGCGCAGAGACGTGGAAAGGAACAATGACTCGCGGTGGTGGCGACGTTTATAGGGCCGTATCGGCCGACAGTGGGGTGAGTTGAGCTCGTAATTAGTCATAGTGCGATGCGCTAACAGCGGCACTCTGCAAGAGTGAGTCTCGTTCGTTCGTTCCTTCGTACTCGATGCTCCTACGAACCTCGGAAGCTCGGCTAAATCATCTACCGTGTGGCTCAAAAGCATCTCTCGTCGTTTAAGACACATCAATCTTTCGAAGATCCTTTTTTCTGATTCTAGTAATTTTTCTGCTAATAAAATTCTAAACTTGAAACCGTATAAATCGATAGAAAATATAGCGAGCAAATAAGAGTTATAGTAGCTCGTATGAATTCGAGAAAATCTTTGAGAATAATAAAATTTTTAATTATTAGTAAAGGGATATTAACGTAAGAGATTGACGATGAATTATGATGATTGAATTGTTTATTTGCTTCTATATATATTTTTAGATAGTAACAAGTAGATAGTAACAGAAGATGATTCAAAGAGAACAGTATTTTACTTTGTGACAGATGCTAGAAAATATTGTAGAACGATCGGTAGACTCGTATAACGGGCCACGGCAGTTGCATCTGCCGCGGATTGATTTATGCTCATCGTAACTAACGGATCGCTAGAAATTTCATAATTGCGTAGGTAGCGCGCCAATCTTTATCCTGTTCCTACTCTTGCGATGAATTTATCACATGATTAGTGCATTAACTGCCAATATGTAATTTCCACTCATTAACGAAGTTTCAATAGATTCTTGTATTTCTATTTTGCTCTTCAATCAACAATTTCTACAAATATCACGTTACAATTAAGAATTTGTAGTCATAAAATTACGGATAATTTTTTTTATCAGATTTATAAATAGTGCTTATAAATTTTGAAATATCGATATTTATATAATATTCTTGCCTATCATAATTTCTATATTTCATTTTTATAATATCAAGTTAAATTGGTAAAATTAAATATCACAAAAGTAATTTCTAAAATACTAAAAAAATCGAAAGACTGATCCTCACAACTCGACCATTGATCGACACAAGCGAATTCATCCGCTATCGATATTAATCTTTTCTACCGCTTTCTCGAGAACAAAATAATTTCGAAATTTAAAAAAAATAAGAAAAAAAAAATCATACTCACCGATATAAAACGGCTTATCCATCAACGATCCCCGCTACGTTTCATTTTTCTTCGTCGCTTTCAAGGAAAAATAATTTCGAAATGCTAAAACTAGCTAAAAATTTCCCATTCTCGCCAACTTGACCATCGACCGTAAAAAAAGAAACAGCTTATCCATCCGACCGACAGCTATCCCTTTCACCTTTCGTTTCTTTTTTTTTTTTTTTTTTTTTCCGTCGCTTTCCACCTTTTTTCAAGGACACCCTGTAGACGTGCACCTGCAACATGGAAGACACCACCGACTCCTCTGCTCGGCCATGGAGGGTTGCAGCCACGGTGGTGTGTATATACGACACGGCAGAATCTGAAAAAGGGAAGGTGGTAATCGTGAAGGGGGAGAGGGGACGAAAAGGAGAGAAGGAGAGGCGAAAAGCGGCAGAGCGAAGCCACAGGCGGCCAGCCGTGTCTCCGGCGAACTCGGTCGGCAGCTCTCTTGCCAATCCTGGCATTTCCACTTCTATATGTGTTTATGCACCTCCAACGTACCCATCGACCATGGGCTCCACTTACGTCGCGCACACATCACGCGCGATGTGTGTTCTACCGGCGAACAAACGACGAGGTACGCTGACCTTTTCCTAGCCAAGATAGAAAGCACGCGTTCGGAAAAATCCGCTCCTCCGTGATTCGTACGCTTCCACTCGGTTGGATATTATTATACGACGAATACTTACGAGAGGAATTAATGACAGAGAAATCGAAATGACGAGGTTTTGAAAGGAAAAAAAAGAAATTCGAGAATTTGTCAATATTTGATCTTTATTTTGAGTTTAATTTGTTTGGGTTACAGCAAAGATTTATAAAAAAAAAAAAACTCGTCTAACATGAGAATTTTATGCGATCGATGGTTAGAGATAAAAGAAGAAAAGGATTTAGATTTTTTTTTTTACATGATCGTTAGTAAAACGCGATGAAAAAGATTTTCGAAAATCTGTCTCGATCGTTGAATATATCACACATGCTAGAGAGAGAATTTTCTTCGATTTGAAACGACGAGACGCGCGAACGATGTAGCTGCTAGGTATTGTTAGTACAGTTTGCCAGGACTCATCAATCGAAAACATGAAGCGAGAAGCCGGTTTACTGACAAGATTAAGATATGCTACGGCCGCGGGCGTCGTAATTTGTAAGAAGAAACACTGTAGACACTTTGGTTATGACGATGTACATCGAGATACATATTTGGAAACTATACGTAAAACGATCGAAATTATTCGCTCTTTCCAATATGAGGATAAAATTATATCATATTAACATAATTGCTTCTTTCGTAATTTTCTTCTTTTTCGTAAAATCCTCGTTTGATCCAAAATTTATCTCTCGATCCTTCAACTTTGACTACTAATATAACTACGAATTGCAATTCTTTTCTCCCCCCCCCCCTTCTAATACGTCACGATCGATTTACGTAAGATTCGCGTAAATTTCGAACGATTGATCGAAACCGGGTCGACGGAAGGACAAGCGTGTCGAATAAAGCGATTTCTTTCCCCTTCTGTTCCCCTCTCTCTCTATCTTATTTCGCAGCTGCGGGCTTCACCTGCGAAACGGTTCGTTGCCTGTGAGCCATCGCCACTGCAGGTCTTACCTGTTGAAGCGAGCCAAACACCGCGCCATCGTCGTCCAACACCTGTTACGAGGAGCTCACGAGGGCCCGTGAGTCAGGTTTATCCATTCGACTACCGTGGATCGAAAGAAGAATATATCCACAGTGTCGAGCGTATGTATCATAATCGGCTGGTTGGATGTTGTCGTTAACACGAATCGTGGACAGGAATCATGCCGAAGACACTTGCACGCGTTTATACCGAAGAAACGTGGGCTCGCTATAAATATGCCGCGAAGCGTTAACGCGCTACTTAGCTTGGAACAATCGAGGGATCGTGTTTCTGGACTATTTACGAAGGTGTACCCGATATTAGACGCGAAATGGTAGAAACCATAGGGAGGAAACAACCTTTGGTCAACCCTTTCCCTTCCAACATCGAATAACACGCGTGGATTAAGTTCAAGGAAGACGAGGCATCTCCGTTGTCGTTCATTCGTTTAATTCTACCTCTGATTTATCGTTTCACCTCGACTTCGAGATTATCGAACTATGTGGAACAACGTATAATATCTTGGTATATATATATATATACTTGGATACACGATAATTTGACGTTTCGTCTTGGAGATAATTTGAGAACGGAACGAATAACGAACACGAACACGAGCAGAAGTTGTTTCATTCAAAGGAGGCACCGAAATCTTTTTATAGCCTTGCCTCGCGACTTCTTCTCGAGATCAATTTTCAACAAACACGAAGAGAAAGTAGTGGGACTCGAAGCTATATTTGTCCAGGGATTTCAGGAGTACGAGTCGTTGGGTCAGGGTCGAGAACCAGCACGATAATCGACTTCCGTCAGCCCGTACCGTCGACAAAGAGGAATTTGTAATGCGGCGGAAATGTTATTCCCGAGAGGGGTAAACTGTAAAACGTGGCTGTCACGTACGTGGGCCGCTTAAACGCAAAGAAATAAAAAATATATTCCCTGAAAAACATGTAATGTAACAACGGATTCGTTTCGTTTCGTTTCGTTTAGTTTAGTTTCGTTTCGTTTCGTCCCGATAAAACGGCATGGCTACCGTGGCGTGTACGTATTCGTTTAGCATTCAGAACGTATCGCTTTAAGGTCATAAAGAAATTACAGCGAGATCCGAGTTGGCTGCCGCCGTCGCCGCCACCGGATCAACCAGAGAGGAGGCAAACGAGAGGAGGTATATATTCACCGGTGTGAGAACTGATATTATTTACAGATACGACACGCACGAGCTCGTCCAGCCTTTAAATTAAAACGGCAAGGAGATGCACTCGTTGTTAAGCTCTCTTCTCTACGTGATACGCTCAATCAGACGAGAGAAGAGACGAGAGGCTGGGGTGTCAAGGGATCCTTATCTGGACGCCCGTTAAAAGACGCAACTTCCGCCGGTCCTTTCGTTGCACCACGAAGCAACGAAGAAGAGAGAGAAAGAGAGAAAGAGAGAGGAGGGGAATGCATGGCCGTTTTTCGGCTGTCCGCGGCCACCAACTATCAGATGAGAGATAGTCGTTAGATAAAAGTCAGAGTCCGTCTGGGAAACCAGTTTTTCGTACGTAACGATTATAGGGCCGACGAATCAGTTGACGTGAGCCCCGCGAGGATAATTCACTCCTTGTACCGTCATTTCTCTTTCCACGGTTGCGCATTGTCCCGAGTAGACGGAAATTGGGGTCAAACGAGGTATAAAGGGTCGATCGTTAACTCTTAACTTAACTTAAATCGTTACAATGTACGATTATATCTTTTTTTTCTTCTTCTTCTTTCTCCTTTTTTTTTTTTTTTCACAAACGAAATCGAGATACGACGAGCACGAGCAAGATTCCGCTTAAATCCTCTCTCGAGAAAGCGGAGAAATCTTTCCCTCTCGATCGAATTCAGTTAAAGTCTATAGGAAGGACGCGCGTCTCGTGTTGCATCTTCGAGCATTAAAGCCGCATTACCCGACTCCCGTGAGTACAGCGACCAGGTCTCGAGAACACGAGGCTCTGTTCGACTCTCTCGCGATACCAGGATCACCACGGTGAACGCCGCGATGAAAACCAGTTTCTCGTGAAAAGCGACTACGGCGTTCTCCGCCTAACACGAAGAGGATACCGCGGGAGGCAAGGAGACTCGGCCAGACGTGCAATAATAATCTTCCATTCTCCCTCCCTCCGTCTTTATATTCATAATCGTCAATCATCGATGATCGATCAAAGAAAGAATCGCGAAGTGATTTGACCGAAACACGCGTCGAGCCGCTTTTCTTTCTCGGCCGTGGAGACGGCGGTTGAGGCCGCGGTTTGGCGCTTAGCCAGGCTTTCGGCTCTTCTTCGCGAGGTCTGGCAAGGGGAAACGTATCACCGGTGCCGTTTTGGTTCAGCTCCAAACTGTCACGGATTAACGTACTCTCTCGTTTCGGGAACGGGTACAGCTACGAGGTAGCTCGAGTTTCCCAAAGAGGGAACGCTTCAAGTATCGTTAATGCGGATTACGATGGATCGTGCATAGGCATCGTTCGATTACCTTCCAAGTAGAAGACGAATCGTTCGTACGACGGGCAAACTGTCTGATTCATCGGTGTTTAATCGCGAGTTCTAGAGTTACGGGTGAATCAGCCTCGCAGCTGTGGAGGAAGATTCGCGCGTGTTTATTCGGACGACTGTACGGCGACTTCCACCCCCTACTTTTCCGCCCGCCTCTCCTCTCCTTGCTGTAAAGCAAGACGAATTAGACGTGCGAAGGGGCGCGATCTGTGAGGATAGAGACGGTCAGCTGCACGATGGAAGCTCGATGCGCGAATATCTCGAACGGCGAGCAAACGTGGTGGACGAATAGTATAGTCGAAAGCGGAGACATTCCAGAGGGAATAAGCCGCGTCGTTGCCGATTCGAGAGCAATTTTAAAGGTTTGAAAGGCTTGGCGGTTTAGAACGAGGAATTCGAATCCCAGCCATCTGCTCTAGCAGCAAACTCTAGTACTTAGCTTACCCTCCCCTCTCTTCGCTTTCTTGTACACCTTCTTCGTCTCTCTCTCTCCATCCTTGCCTCCGTTTCTGCCCCTCCTCGTCGTTCTTGCGCCGTTCCTCTGGTATCTTCCCGTCTCTAAGGCCAGCGTTACGGTGCTGAATGTCCGGTTAATGCACCTGCGTATACCGTGGCTTCGTGAGCGGAACACCACGAAGCGAGGAGGAGAGAAGGAACGCGAAGAATAGAACGCGGAGAGGACAATCATGGCGCTACAAGTTGCTACCGATCACGATGAGACGGCGGCGGTGCACACGGCGGGATGTCCGATAGATGAAAAAGGTGGAGGAAATAATCGTGGCGGCGGCACGTGGATCGTACGATCGTTCGATCGAAGGAACGAAGGAAAACAGAGCTACGATACATCTTGAATCGGTGGAATCGCATAGGAAGCGGAAGAGATAAATGGTGGCGATACGAAATTCTTCGCAAGATCGAAACAAATCCTCTTCCTTCTTCCTCGTTAAACCGTAACTAACCGAGGCTCGCTACGAAAGAGCATCGCTCGAGAAATTTTTACAGGACGGTCGGAATCATTAACGAAAGATTTCTCCTCCGATCTCGTTCGCATCGCCGATTTCAAGTTGGCGTGTCTACTATGCGCGAACGCGAATAATTCTTTCGCTCCTTCCGATTCTCGCGCCAAAGTCGTCTTCTTCTCTTCCTTCCACGCGGCGACCATGCACCAATTCATAAAATCCCTGGAGCGAGCCTAAGCGCTCCACTAACTCCGTCGACGAGTCGCTGACCTCGGGATTCAGCGGTGCGCATCAGCTGCATTTCTCCATGCGCATAGACCAGTTGCGCTGCGATGGTCATGGTAATCCTCCTTCGAAGGAACTAGAAAAGATGCGATGCCCGATGCGAAACCGAGCAAATATACCGAACCGAGTATTCCGCGAATTGAAAATAACGAATTGCAACCAAGTGTTCCATGCTCCCATAGGTATCCGTAACTACGCGAACGATAATTAAAAAAGAGTACCGTAAAGTCTGCCCGCTTGTTTCGTTCCTCCGGTGGAATCCCTCTTTCTCTTTCTCTTTCTCGTCTCCCCGTGCAAAGTGGGGGTCGTTGACCCCCGCGATGATTTCGTTCCATATAGAATAAACGGCCGTATTGAATAATACAACTCGACCAAGATTGATCAAAGGACGAGCAATTAGCGAGAGGATTATTTATCATTGGCCGTTTGCGAGCCGCGAAAGGAATAATTCTTGCCACGTTGGTTAATTACAAGGTTGGTAATTACCGTGTTGGTAATTTGGTAAAACCTCGGGAATAGAATCTAGAAGGATGAGTCGAACGTGGCCGTATCTGTTTCGGGACATTTAATGGAAGTCCTTTTAACGCTGAATAATAACATCGTGCACGAAAGGATACAGCCACGATGGGAGTCGCTAGTGTCCGGATAAATGACCGAGGCGAAACGACAAAGTCCCCAGAAGGACACGGGTTATAAGGGAGAGAAAGAGAGAGGGAGAGAGAGAGAGAAAGAGAGAAAAAATGAAGGATTGCCTGTCGCAATCCGTGTCCATCGCGGTCTTTGCATCGCAGAGGTTCTTGGCTCTTCGAAGCCACCGTGTAAATTCTATCAAAGTCTATCTTACTCTACGCCGGCTTACGATCATGCCCCACTCCACCACGACTACACGTGAAAAGTCACGCTCTGTTGGATTCAGGTATAGTTAGTCTCTAATATACTGGGTGACTCTTGAATCGCGCGCGAATCGCGTTGATCGATTCCTCCCGGATTTATCCGGATCGTCGGGATAATTTTTCTTCGATCGATGGACTTGTAAATGGCGTACAAGTGGTAAGATTTATCGAAAAGTTTGTCAAAGAATGATGTCGCGTACAGGTGATTTCAAGGTAGTTGGTGCGATTTGCGAAACGTTTCACGGGGTGGGGGAATAGCTCCGCTGTTCAATCACGCGATCGACATTTTATTGAGAGCGTAAACGCGCGGGGTGGGCATCGTTAAATAAACCGTGGAAATGTATTCCCACGAGCTATGAGGATGGAATCGGTGGAGCGGCAACGCATTACGGTTCGATGCACGTGAAATCATCGGTACCGCGTAAATCGTCCGCGTTATTAATACCGTACCTTCGATACGACGCAAATCCTCTCTCAATTAGATAAAAAAAAGGAAACGAAAATCCACTTGTGCGTGGGAACCACGCCGTGACCGGAAGATCTCTCTAAAATAAACTCTTCTTCCCTTCCTCGTCGTGCGAGTAGAAAGGCTTCGCAACCAATCCTCCTGGTCGTCGGCGAAAAATGACGTTGACGAAATAAAAGAAAGAAAGGAAGGAAGGAAGGAAGGAAAGAAAAAAGGAAGGAAGGAAGAAAGGAAGGAAGAAGAGAGAAAAAGGAAGAGAAAAAGAAGGAGGGGAGGAAGGAGAGAACGGTTTGACGAAAAGCGTACGGGCCGGTGCCACGTGCCCGAAACATCGGCGCCATTCGATCATCCGCGCCGGTTCACCGGAAAACCATACTCGGGCCCTTATTTCTCGATCACTCTGTACGTGTGTACGTATCCCGCGCGCACACAGGTTACAGGTTTTCGCTATGCTATTGGCCTATTCGCTCATTCCGAGGCTG
>NW_006263527.1:53971-56424 GCF_000469605.1 Apis dorsata | reverse complement strand
TGGCTGGCTCGGCGTAGCCACCCAGCCACTCGACCAGCCAGCCACCTTCCTTCTCTTGCGTGTGTATCGCAGGTCGGCTGGAGTTTACCTGGCGTTACCTGCCAGCCTGCAGCCTCAGTTCACTCACGTCACTTCGAGCAACCGGTTCGCGGAGTCCTCCCGGCTGCGGCTCCTACGACTTTAAAAGCCTCCTCTCTACCTCGTTTTTTCCTTTCTACGTACGCACGTAACCGCCGATCTTCTTCCTTGCCCAACTCTCTACCGTAACCCCTCTCTTCCCTTCGTTCGCTTTTTCTTATACTATTTCTTCTTCTTCTTTTTCCTCTTCTTCTTCTTCTTCTTCTTCTTCTTCTTTTCGACGTCTCTTGATCGCGATCTTCTTCTTTCGTTGCTGCTGCTCCATCCTCGTATAAGCGTGATGTTTTCATCGGAAAGGAGAAAATATATCGTCTCGTGGTGACTCGTTTTGCTGGATCGGAACATGGAACGATCGGGATACGAACGAGTCGTGTTCCGTATGTAATACATTGTCTCCCGGGTTCTACGTTCAACGTTGGAGAAAACAACGCGTGAAGGAAACAGGGAATGTGGACGCAAGAAACTGGACAACACAGTGAAATATCGATGTCACTCTTTGGAAGAAGGTATTGCCACGGTCAGTGAGAAAGGTATGGTGAAAGAGATCGTTACCAATAACGATCGGTATCTAGCATCATCCTCTTTCGACGACAGAGGTACACAGATATTGGGAATTATCGTTTCGCAGGTATCCATCTCGAAAATCCATTCTTTTTATTATTCGTTAAATTTTTCGTTAAATTTTATCCATCTCGCGATATTCGAGGGAAAATGGCATCGTAAATTTTTATTAAAGCAAAATATTGCAAATTATAATCCACTCGATGTCGATCGAAAAATTTTATAAAGTCCGACGTCACGACAAACTATAAATATACGAAGATTACGTTCAATTAACCATTTGATACGGAATTAATCACCGTCTCTTATCGACTAACATTTTTCTATCGAAATATTATTGCTTGGAAACGATCGTTTACCGTTCCCGCGTTCAACGTCGAGTTAAATGTCGCGAGCTTTTTATCGATAGGAACGATCACCGGTGAAATCTATTTTGTTCTGGTAGGAGCGATGGGAGCACGTTCTCAACGGTTTCTCTTTCTTATGTACCCAAGATTTTCATCGGGTCACTGTCCTCGGCTACGGTCACCGTTATTCCTCCGGCTCCGACCTCGCCACGAAAAACATCGCCGCGCTCAACGATTGCGCAACACGATCGAGAATCGAAACGATCAACGTGATCAAAATGATCTTAAACATTTCGCGATCATTCACGAAACCATCGAGATATGAAGAAATCGTACGAACCGTTCGATTCTTCGAAACATTTTCTTTTTTTCTCTCTTTCTCACTCTTCTCTCCCCCCCTCCATCGTTATATCATCCATCACGTTTGCATCGAACGGTATAAGATCGAATAAGATTTAACGCATGCTCGTTAATTACGATCGATCGCACAACTCGCATCGTGACTAATGAAGAAATCGATAGTATGTAACCGGTATTTGCATATCGGCTCGCGTTAGCTTTCACGCGAAGCGTATCCCGGAATGCATAGAACTCGACGATCTATCGATTTATCACCTGGCAAGAATTCACCCACGTAACACGTACGGCCACGGTTTCTCGAGGAGCGAATCTATGTCATGATTTAATATGGTTTCGAAAGTCGCGAGCCACGAAGTTATCCAGCGCGGTTTCAGGCTTGTTTGGTATTTTATTGTTTTCGAGCTGCCGCTCTCTTTCATCATCCTCGTCCTGGTTCCTCCCCGCTAAATCGCCCGTGCCCTTTCTTTTTCACTGTCTCATTTTCTCGCCCCAAATTATCCTCGCCATCACGCCACAAATCTTCCCCGTCATGGCGTCCAACTGTCCTCGGACACGCTCTCACCTTTCTCTCTCTCTCTCTCTCTCTCTTTTATTTTCTATATTCTTCGTTTCATCCTTTCTTCTCACTCTTTTCATCATATCCATTCCTCTCTCGCTTCTCCTTCCCCCCCTCTCTGTTTCTTTTCCTTCCCCCACCCCTCTCCCGCTCATCGATAATGGGTTTTCGCTCGATAAGAAATCGAACGAAAGAAAAATCCTATTCCATTTTTCCTCATTTTTGTTCACGCTCGAAAGCGTGACGACATTGGCATTCCACGGATTATCATACGGAAGCCGCATCATCGTTGAATTAGTATGGGTCCACATCGCGGTACACGCTCTTCTCTCGTTGTAACGTTTTGTAAGCGTTACGCAATGCACGACGGAAAATAACTACGAATAAGAAACGCTGCAGTTTGACGAAGGTCAGTAAAGGAACGCAACGCAAGTGTGTAATGCAGTAAACAGCACGCGTGACCGTCGGACAAGAAAACGCACGCGAACGCT
>NW_006263527.1:53011-53763 GCF_000469605.1 Apis dorsata | reverse complement strand
TCCTCCCCTTCCCTCCCCTCCCTCTCTCCCTCCCTCCCTCCTTAACGTGCCGTCGATTCGATTCATGGCGTCAATCGGGAAACGTGGAAGGGACTTGGGGTCAAATCCGCGCGAGCCTCTCGCGAATCGGCCGCATCCGAAGACAGAAGCTGAGATCGACGTTTGACCTATTTGAAGAGAACCG
Organism: Apis dorsata; assembly: GCF_000469605.1. Lineage (NCBI taxonomy): Eukaryota > Metazoa > Arthropoda > Insecta > Hymenoptera > Apidae > Apis > Apis dorsata. Next base: position 53,579 of record NW_006263527.1, on the reverse strand, counting down.
CAACGTTCGAACCGCGGAATGGTATCACGGTTTGTTGTTTCTCTCGTTTGCGGGTCTGTTCGATTGCAAAACTCGTCGAGGAACAGTTGCTAAGAAGAGAGATCGCGATGGAAGAAGATTCGTCGTTGATCAAATTCGAAATTGATCATCTTCGTGGGGGAATAGAATGGAATTAAAAAGAGAGAGAGAGAGAGAGAGAAAGAGAGAAAGAGAAAAAGAGAGAGAAAGGCTACGTGTGGAATCTCTCGAAAAATTCTTCCTTCCTCGTGGGCAAAAACATCGGCGGGAAGCCAGGATATTCTCTTGGGAACGGGTTGAAAGATAGAGGTACCAAGTGAAACCGGCAGTTTTCTACACGACTGTAGCGCATAACCAGTTTCGAACACGTATTTATTACAGCTTTTCCTTATTTGCTTTCAGTCACGGGAACCGATCTTCATTATGAACAACCTGACACATAAGAAAAGTTTAGTTTCGTCTCGGATACGATCACCTATTGGAACGATTACAACTCGTGTGTTTCTCGAACCAATTAAATTACGTTCTTCCAATAATGAAAAAGAAACGA
>NW_006263527.1:49735-53006 GCF_000469605.1 Apis dorsata | reverse complement strand
GAGAGAGAGAGAGAGAGAGAGAGAGAAAATCAAAGTAACGCGTTGTATTTCGAATAGAAAAAAATGTACCATTCGAAATATAAAAGGCTGAACAAAACATAATAAATCATTGCATATCTGACAAAGCTTGTAGTAAACGCGTAGCGGAAAAAAAATCGTAAAAATATATCGTACAGTGCGTTTGAAAATTATCGATAATTCAAAGCAATGCGACACACTTTGTCACATTTTCCTCGGTTTCGAGATGATAGAAAACCACAGCCAAGCCAATAAAAGATTATCTTTCGTAATTTCTACTCTACTCTACTCTAAGATTTCGAGAATAGAATTCTATTTTCCACCGCGCGAAACACACGTCTGTCCGATTCTAATTACCATGTTTCATCTTAGATATAGAACGCGGTGAATAAACACGATGGAACGTGATTTTAGAGACATATAGTCGGGAAGGGACTATTATTTTCCACGGCATGTCCCGATGTTTCGAACCCAGCCGTGAGAACCGGAATGATAGCATGACCGGAAGAGCGGCTTGAGAACTGAGAGGAGACTTGCAGATAGTCGTTGAAGAATCGCAGGTATATATATATATATATATGTATATGTATATGTATATATATATATATATATATATATACGTATATACACGGTGCACTGAGAAGATTCGAATCGTGAGAACCAGACGGGAAAACACGGCGGCCGGGTTCCCTTGCATACCAGACCGTTCCATCTTTATAATAAATCACTGGAAGCCGTTCTCTTGATCGAATTAATGTTTGTAAATTAAGCCACGTTTCCACTGAATCGGCACGCAATCACGCGAGAGGGGGAGGAGGGATGGCGAAAGAAAAGGAAAAAAAAGACGCACAAAACGAAAGCTACGATTCCCGACAAGACTCGATTGTGTCCGGTTTAATCTAGCCTCGTAATAAGTTTCACAATGAACCTTCCCGGACCATTCATAATCGATTGTTTAGCGCGGTGACAGTGCGTTATCCGCTATTGACCTCGATATGCTTCTTTTCCTTTTTCTTCTTCTTCTTTTTTTTTTTTTTTTTTTTTTTTTTTACGAGCTGCGTAACCGTGAGAAATCGTGACTCCTCGCGGAACGAGCGAAAAGAAGAGAAGTAGAGAAAAAAAATTGGAACGTAGAGAAAGAGAGAGAGAGAGAGAAAGAGAGAGAAGAAGCTTGTCGAATTCCAGGAAAGAACAATAGTTACGAAGCAACGGTGATGGTAAATCGAAAATTCGTAGGGGGGCGAGAGAGGGAGAGGAGAAACGGTGGGAAATCGGCGGATTCGAAGGACGAGAGCGGTGGTGAACGCTTGGCGAACAAATCGTGGCAGGCCGCGGCAGATACAGCGGACACGACTTCCGGGAAGAATCGTTGTTCCGTGACGGAAGAGGCAAGAAGAGAGAAAGAAACACGCTATATAACACAATGGGCAAGCTGTGAATTATCCGCAAAGAATTCGTTTCTTTTTCCATCCATTTCTACGTTCTTCTTCTTCGATCGAAATTGCTCTTTCTCAATCGTGAATTAATTAATAATTCCACGATGCGTATCGAACGATATACGAATAACAATATCGGGTAATCGAACACGTATCGGTCATCGGTCTTCAAACACGGTACGGATATCACTCGTTTCTCGTTCTCCGCGAATCGTTTATCCTTCTTCCCTGTTTGTTATCGGTTAATTGTGAATGGAAGTTTTTTTCTTTTTATAGGCTGGATATACGTACCAGAGCTTGGACTCTGTAAATGGCACTGGAAGAATTCACGGGGGATTTAAGAAACGGGCCCGTGGAGCTCCCGTGTCATACACAGCGTCCGGCTATGCAACGCGATAACCTCGAGGGAAAAATAAACGCATGAACGTCATCGAACATTATTATCAATCTTTAAATAAAAAAGAAAAAAAAAAGCCTCGTCGGATTCAGGTCAGAAGTAATCGAACAACTGGAATACCCGGAAATCGTCCAACGCGTTTACGTAACAAGTACATAACCAGTATCAACAAGAGTGGTAATACCGGGGAGGAATCAGGCTATAGGGAGATAAGAGATCGTTAACGTACGCCACGGAACGTGGCTCGATTTCTTCGATCGTTCAACGACTAAGAAGAAATTCTCGAGCAAGCTCGAAATCGTGAATCAATAATGGGGGGAAAAAAAGAAAATTAAATTGGGGCAGAATTGGAGGAGGGGAAAAACCGCGAGAAAGGATTTTTTTTAACGGGATGATAACGTTTTATATCGATTTCTCGGACTACGTGCACGTGGTGGACGAAAGCTCCGACCATCGTCGACTTGGCAACAGGCGACTTGGCGACCTTCCTCGATGAAAAGGCGGCGCGATGGCGAACATAGTACAGGGATACGAGGAAGAAGGCGCGCACATTTGTCGAGCGAGAAATGCTTGTCCACGTGGAAGAGGGGAACGAGACGAAGACGGGTGGCTAACCGGAAATACAGCTCGCGCAGGCAAAAGAAGAAAGTGTCAGAGAAAAAGGCTACGGCCAGGGTCTGCGTGGATCGATTCGCGACGCGACTCGACGAGCAACACCTGTCGCACGAGTCAACCGAGTAAGTGCATTCGTCCCTTCTTTCATTGTCCACGATGAAAAGGTTGAGGAAACGTATAGAGAATATCATTTGAATCCCGTTTTTGCTCGGTCATCCTATTAGCAGGAACGCGCTAATACCGCACAAAGGATTCGAGATTAGCCGATTTATGAAAAGGGATAGATTCTTCTTTGATCGGATGCGCGGATAATGATCGATTGGATGATCGAATTCCATCATCGAGATTCTTGACACGCGTGACATCGAGAACGCGTCATCGATCAGAATGTAAACGAAACGGCAACGAAATAAGGTCTACCTGTCCAATAAAACGGACGAATCGTAATGGCAACGTTTGATTACCTGTTGCGTCACACCTGTTGCCGACCATACGCGAACCACGTGACGGTAGTGGCCGTGAAAAGATTTTCTCATTGTGTCCCGACGTTTGTATCGATCGCGTGGACGAGCCTGATGCCAACGTTGAAAGTGGCCAAACAACGTATTGCGATTATACTTTTTCGTATTCACATATGAAATCAATAGGGGTGCAACACACGAAACGATTATTCGTAATGTTAATTGCTTTCGTATCGTGGATCCCAAGATCCCAAATGGAGAAGCGGGCGCGCAAATGGGCCACACCATCGATGGATTCTAGAACCCATTTTCCAAGTTGGGGTTACTTATCTTCATGCAGGTGT
>NW_006263527.1:41543-49580 GCF_000469605.1 Apis dorsata | reverse complement strand
TTTTTTTTTTTTTTTTTTTTTTTTGCTTTCTACGCATCATTACACATGCTGGTAAGGTGACTCAACTGTTATGCATTTTAACAGATATACGGAATATCTTATATCGGAACTGTTTCCAGGCATCGAGAATTCCTGTTAAGCGAATTCGCAACTTGTTCGCGGAGGATCTTCACCTCTCCTTTGAAAGGAATATTTTCGATCCTTGATGTCGATAAAGCACCTTCCCGTTTGATCGTGCTCGCGTCCTAAGAATCTTTCGATCTCATTGTTCGTGGGCAGCAGGGCAGAAAGCGGCGCTTCCGGTTTCAAGTTGGCTCACAGCACGACGACAACAGACAGAGCACAGGGCCCGGTTGCATCCTGATCGTTCGGCCAAACACCTGCGCCGCATTTCACGGGTAAAAGGATCAAGGTCGAAAAGAAACTATTGCCTGGCTTATTGGTCACATTCTTTTTTTTTTTTTTTCTCGACAGTCGTAACTGTGCGATCGCGTGTTTTTTCACAGGTCTCCACGAGTTTATATACGCCTCGTTACGCAACATACAAACGAAGCGGTATATAATTGAAGGTGGTTCGATATAAAAATCGAAGGAAACGATGGAGAATTAAAGCGAATCATTTGCAGTATACGTGAGTAACCGCTTTTTTTTTTTTATATTTCATTTTTATTTTTCGTTCAAACTATATAATACGCAATTAAAGAAATCGGATGATAATTTACAAAATTTAATTATATTCACAGCCACGTTCGATCGATGGAAAATTGTCGTGGCAGCGAACGCATCGTGGAACCGGAAGTCGCCGTGGGATCGCCGTGGATGTTTGAAAATATAACATGTATCTCGTACCACCACCTTCTATCCTGGAAACCAGTCGAAACACAATGCTATCGTATACGTTTCGAACATCGCGTGTAATACCTGTTATTAATATCAGTGATAGAACGATACATGAAGGATATTTGCTTGACTCGCGTTCGCAAAGAAAACGACTTCTTTTTAAGGAATTCATAAATACGTGATTATTAGAATATGTGTATAACGATATATTGTGCTTAGATAAAGTAGGTTATTGGATGTTAATAATCCGAATTAGCTATTCACGAACGCGCCCATCCGCTTCCGAGTACGTGTGCAACCCACACACGCCCATGCCACACCATCAGAGGATGGTTAACTTTATGATTCATGAAACTTATCTTTATGGTCAGGTGAGTAACATCGCCGGTCCCATAACAATGGGGGAAGATGGACGGCAGACGAATCCTTCTCGAGCATTGTGAGGTACACGTGAGAGATATAACGTATGCACGTTTAATCACGTACGAGGTCAACGTGTCATTTGCTCGTGGCCTTTCACCGTGATCGGGTCAACGGATCAAACCCCCGCCGATCGTAAAGCAGAAAACATTTGTCGAGGAATCGAGCGGAGATGCATTCCGATATTCGATAGAAAATAGGAAATAATTCGATCGATATTCGCCGATCGAGCGTGACAACATCCTATTTTCTAAACGAAGAAATACGGAGTTGATTCACATCCAGAAGTCGTGGGCGAGCACGAACGTCATTAAAGCCTGTAACTTTCCCGTCCTTGGCGAGTAAACGATATTTCTGCGGGACCGAATTGTCCGATCTTTCTTGTCGGTGTCGATTCTTGGACAGGGGGGAAACTTACTCTCGCGAAACGACTCTCCGTCGTTTGCGTTGTTTCCAGATGGTTCCGTTAACTACGCGAAAATGTAAAAATAATCGAAGAACGATATTCGTTGTCTCTCGAGCAGAAAATACGCGGTACAAAATTCTATTTATCTCCGGTCCGGATTTTTGAACGCTGCTGCATTATTTCCGAATCCTCTCGAAGGAACATTCGCCTTTTTCTTTTTTTTTTTTTCAAATTATCGGCAATAAAGAAGATAAATATTGACACGCGGGCGAGATCAGAAACGTGCAGGAGATACATCATCGACTTTATTGCCGATCCACGCCGCTCGTGCGAGAAGAATTACAGTGGGAAAAATGTTCTGATGTATAGGTACGAATAAAAAGAAACGATATTCCACTGAGAGAGAGAAAGAGAGAGAGAGAGAAAAAATTGAAACGCGCGTACGGAAAGGCGACACGTGATCGCATGTTTCGCGGTCTAATCGCGCTTCCTCGGGGATCGTTTAATTAAATTCCAACTGCGTCGATAGTTTTTAGCCCGAGCGAGATATCGCTCGTGCATAAAAAAAGAACTTGCAACGATCGTTCGATCGTTATTAGACGGAACGAAACAACGCTTAGAGGCGACGTTAAATCCGGTAAATCCGAGGAGGAATTTATCTAATTACAAAGCGTTGGCAACAGAATGACTCTGCAAAATAGATTCCCGGAAGTTATTATTTGCATTTTGGTTTATTAATGACAACACGTCGTAAGCGGTATCGTTCTCAGGACATAATGACAAGTTAAAAATAATTAATACGAAGACAGGTGTTCAAGCCCGATCGATGAATTGTAAGAATGATCTTGACACGCGGGTAAGAAAAATTACATAATCGATCGGATCCGTTCGCGATACGATGGATCATTCTGGCTTGCCGATAACGCGTCGAATTATTATTAGATACGTAAATATCAAAGAACCGGCATCATCTTTATTTATAGGATATATGTTGCAAGTTATTCGTAACAAGAACTACAAATTCGTATCGCATCCGTGGGATTATTGGGAACCCACGTCAAGGCTAAGCGAGGTCGGTCCAAATTCGAGACACACCTACGGAACGAGAACAAGAGTGTTGCGCGAATTCGGGACGATTCGGTCGATCTGAAAGATCTACACACGCCGGACGAGTGTATAAAGATTTTCGTGAAGGAGGTAACGAACCGTCAGAGCCGATAGAGACCCTCCATCGTCGCGGTGTTCAACGTCCACGTCGAAGTCTAGCTGGACTATGGCCAGATTCAAAAATAAGCCGAATTTTCGACGGATTTGCCGATTGTCAGCGATCATTTCGCGTCATCTCGAGAATCCACGTGTTTCCCCTCTCAGGATTTTTACACGTCTCGTACGGACTCGACGCGACCCGAAGGACAATTTTGAATGTTCGCGGTCATTCCGGGAATCATCACTATTTCCGTGATACACGCTTGGCAAGGAACGAGAAATCCGCCTTTTCCCACACACTTTCCCCTTCCAGATTTTTTTCTCGCGTAAAAAATGACACGGTCCCGATATAAAAAATTCCGAGACAACGTGGTGCTACCGCGAATCCATGATTCATAAGATCGATTTAACAAAAATCCGTGAACCCGTTCGAGTCCGTTGCTCTCTCTCTCTCTCTCTCTTTTTCTCGCGTTTTTCGACAAATCGGCGGCAAACGAAAATCGAGGGAGAAAGGAGGACTATTTTATAATTTCGCGGCGGATTGACGCAACCGTGTAACGGGGTCCACGATGACGACACGATTTCGTTCCGCGCTCTCGGACCGTATTTTTAAATGCCGCCGCCTTTTATCTTCGCGACCAGCCGCGAATCTTCCGCGATCGCCGCTTATAAATCACTCTCTGCTCTCTCGTTGCTTACAGAGAAGTAAGGAGAGAGAAAGAGAAAGAATGGAAGAAAGAAAGAGAAAGAGAGAGGTGGGGCCAAACGAGAGATGTGTTTCTCGTTTCTCGCACACAGTGAGAGTTCTCCCGTTGGAGGCACGATACGAGGTGGGAGAGAAACACGGTGAAAAGGGATGGAGGGGTGAAGGGGAAGGAGGGAGGGAGAAGGGGCAAGAGAAGGATAGACAGCCTTTTGAGTCCCCTCGGTGACCAGTTTAGTTCTGCTTGGCATTCGAACCGCACCAGAGATCATGTGACAGAAGACAAGGGGCTAGGATCCTCGAATAAGTTTCGATCCTTGATCCGTTTTGGACCGCGTCAGATCATCGATAGACGGTGGACCGCATCGATCGATCGCGATCCACGATTCGCTGCCACGGGATATAGTATAAGGTGTCTGTGAATCAGTTTGTACTGTGAAAACTTCACGCGTTTCCTCGTGCACGTGCTGATTCCATCGTGTTGATTATTTTTTTTCTTCCCTTCTATTTTTCCTCGAACGAACCGTTGCGAATTCTTGGAACGTCATCGAACCGCTATGCGATCGAGAGGCGCGTAAAATCGCGTAATAATATAAATACGCGAGGTAAATCGCGTTTCTTTTCCGCGTTTCGTCAGTGCACGATCAAGGATGACCGGTTCGAAAGAGGCAGGATCGAGATCGTGACGGCACACGCAACACGTGCACTCCGTTTAAATCAACAAACAGCGGCCGGTCACGTAAAAACACGGCTCGCATACATTTAACGACGAGGAAAGCGTACGTCTTTTCGTATTTTCCCTCCTTCTCTCTTTCCACCGCGCTCTACCTTCCTCCGCACACCGCTCTCCATAAATGACACTTGTGAAATCAACGCACACATTTTCACCGCTCCGAGCAAGCGACTGTAGAAAAGAGGGTCGTTGACAGCGGGAGACCGCGTGATAAATGTACCGGTACGCGTTCGCTCGCCTCCGTTCCCTGCAAATTTTTATGAAAAGATCAATTTACCCTCGTGTTTACCGCGACTTTTGCTCACCGGATTCGCACATCTGTCGCGCGTGAAAATTAAATTCTCGCTTCGCGCGCGATTCCGCTCTGGACTCTCGTGGACTCTGTTCGCGCTCGTTGACGAGGGAAAAAAACTCGAGTCACAGAAGTCAAAGAATCGAAAAGTGCGGAATATGAGATCGATCGATCTCGACACGGCCTAAGAATAGTCGAGCGGATTCGTTGAACCGGGGTTCTTTTCCTTTCTTTCCACGTGTCCACCGTGTGCACAGGGAAAATAAATCGGCAACTTTCACCGATATACAGTACCAACGACAGTAGCTCGTAAACCATGTCGGGAGATACGACGTCGGACGAGGAAGGATCGCAGGAGGACTCCCCTCGATACGACATCGACGATCTGGAGATCATCAAGACGATAGGTGAGCACACGATCCTATTCATCTCCTTTCACTGACGACTCTCGAGCCGTGCGATAGAAAAACTTTCTACTCGTGTACATGCGTTCGATACTCGATTAGAATGCTGTCTAGACACGCAAGAATTTGTTCAACTATTCGACTCGAAATTCTAGAGATTGCATCGAAAGCAATATTAATCGATCTCCGTTTGTTATTATTTGCGAATGATGACGAGGAACAGGTTTTTGTTAAAGCGAATTGGATGATGTAAACGCTACTCGTCACACGCTGCCGAGTCTTGGTAAAATGTCAGAGACGAGGCGAACTACCCTCTAAACGAGGAAGTGGGCCACTGGAGAGTGAGAGGCTACCAAGTGTATATTTAACTGCTCGTTAAGTTCGAGTTACACGGAATGGGAGATGCAGGTGTTTCTTCGCTGATTTTTCACTCTTTCCCTGTGACTTGTGAAACCGTTCTTCGAACCGTTGTCTAATAGAAAGGAGAACTCCACACCTTATACATATTCCACGATGATAAAAGAATCTAGGTGGGACAGCGTAAAAAGACCGTAAAGCTTGTTTTAAACGCGCTGTCGGGCTTCCCTAATTTCCATTTGAAATTCAACAACGCACAGTCTGGCTTTTGTGGGTCATCAGTGGATAATCCGGACAGTGAGATATTACGCGATGTATGACGTATAATATAACGAGAACGTCGAGGAAATAAATTCTGGAGCAAAAGTATCGATCTCTTATCGTTCCATTTAGCCTGATCGCGGTTTTGCTGGGTCGCGATTAAACTCGTAAAGCAGAGGTAGTAGCTGGCCCGTGTAAGCGGAGATCGATCAGGACAGATGTGCGGACATTGCTTTTTTCGAGACGTAGAACAAGTTTTGGACGAACACCAAAATCCTCTCTTTCTCTCTTCAATGTCCATATGGGAGAAAAACAACGTGTCGAGGGGAAGCGTCTGGCGCGCGTAATTCGAGCGAAATAGCCCACTCGCGTGATGAATGAACCGTGTTATACCTGAAACATTAACCTTCTCCGATCTGATATATTTCCACTCGAGAACTTCCCGTTTAATCATCCAGGATGCGAGGATATTTCGTCGAAGCGTACGTCGATTAAACGACAATGAAAATGAAGATCGTTATTGCGAGCGGAGTTGAAGTCGAAGATTAAGTTGTCGCGGAATTTCCGAGGGAAACGAGATATTTCTCTCTCTCTCTCTTTTCTCGTTTATTTTTTCATCTCGTCGGAAAGAAATATCGGAGACGCTCAATTACGTAAATTGAGGGACGAGCAAAGAATATTTAAAGCATCGGAAACAGCTCGTCGTTCTATCATTGACACCTGTTCTCAGCTGTCGCTGGCAATCACCGCGATCGTTTCACAGGGTATACAACACGATTTTGCGCCCCTTATTTCGCGCCGTCTGCCAATTTTCTCGCATTTATAATGACGCCTCTCTCTCTCTCTCTCTCTGTGTACGCGAAACGTCTGCCCCTCATCTGTGATGCGAACACAGCAATTTACCGGTTAATTTCGGCGCGGACCACGGGCAGGCGGCGGCCATCGCTGTTCCGTTAATTGGTCGTGGTACGTTGAGCAGACCAACTTTAGTCACCTGCATTCGTGGGAAAGTGCATTAAACAGACCGCGTACCACGGATTTTGCTACTAGAGAAAGCGTTGATGATTAAACGCTCGCATGGAATGGATCGATAACACGTGTGAGCTATCTTTTTACCGCTGTTACCTTGTATAAATTAACGAATATAATCGATACTTATATACGCGTGTATACCCGCATTTTTTATCACGAGGAATCGATAATCTTGGCTATTAATAGCCGATCGATACACGCGGAAGCACGAATAAAATTCATAATCGTTCATTGATAAATCGATGTTTTCTTAATGTTGTTTACAATCAGGTACAGGCACTTTCGGAAGAGTGGTGTTATGCAGGCATCAAGGTACTCCTCTAGCCTTGAAGATTCTCTCGATGGTGGACGTGATCAGATTGAAACAAGTGGAACACGTACGGAACGAGATCACCGTATTGAAAGAGGTCAATCATCCCTTTATCGTGAACATGTAAGTCAAATTTGCTTTCTCCTTTCTCCTTTCGACTCGACCAAGCTGTAACATTGTAACGATCGATGAAGGGAATTGTCTGTTTCAAAGGCGAGGAAGTACACTATGTATGGTATGATCAAGAAAGTTGCGAGTTTGTCGGTCAATCGTATCTCTGAAAAAGAAAGCGTAACTAAAAAACTGCGAAAGTGATACCTGCTGATCTCTCATCAACCATTCAAACATGCTTCTCGTTCCATTAAAGATCGCAAATAAAATGTATTTTCTACCATTTTTATTTTATTTATTTATTTTTTTTTTTTTTCATTTAAAATTTTCTGTTTCTAAAATTCTAAAATTCTTACCGTTGCTCCATTATTTTTAACGCCTCAGTTTGGTTTCAGGCTTTGGAGCGGAAGAGACGAGGCAAGAGTATACATGCTGCTAGAATTCGTTGCCGGTGGGGAGCTTTTCTCCTATTTAAGGGCAGCTGGCCGATTTTCCGGGCCCACCAGCTGCTTCTACGCGGCCGAGATCGTGTGTGCGTTGGAATACCTGCACAGCAAACACATAGTTTACAGGGATTTAAAGCCCGAGAATCTTTTGTTGGACAGTCAGGGACACCTGAAGATCACCGATTTCGGATTTTCGAAGAAACTGACGGACAGGTAAACGGATACTTAAAGCAATCTTCTTAACGATATTATTTCTAGAACGTTCAATAATGATAAAAGATAAATATGCAGTATTTTCATCGAACTTGATTGAAACTCGATTATGTCGTAACGCTCGATAAATGCAAGTAAATAAATTGAATAATTCACTTGAATTATTAATTACGATCTATATTTCTGACGTCGATCGATCATATCTTTTTTATTTTTTTTTACTTTTTTTTATTTTTTTTATTTATTTATTTATTTTTTTTTTTTTTATATCGAGATATCAGCAACGTGACTGCTCGATCACAT
>NW_006263527.1:40304-41328 GCF_000469605.1 Apis dorsata | reverse complement strand
TATATATATATATATATATATATACACCAGAGAATAATTATTATCGGAAATCACGATTGCAGAACGTGGACTCTGTGCGGCACACCAGAATATTTGGCGCCAGAAATAATTCAGAGCAAAGGACACAATAAGGCAGTTGACTGGTGGGCGCTCGGTGTTTTGATCTACGAAATGTTGGCCGGTTTTCCGCCATTTTTTGATGACAATCCCTTTGGCATCTACGAGAAGATATTGAGCGGCAGGATAGAATGGCCAAAACATATGGATCCAATCGCCAAGGATTTGATCAAAAAGCTTTTAATTGCAGATCGTACGAAAAGGCTAGGAAATATGAGGCAAGGTGCCGATGACGTGAAAAGGCATCGTTGGTTCAAATTAGTCGAATGGCCGTTGGTAATTCAATTCGAATTGAAAATAATATTTTCTTTTTTTTTTTTTTGTTATTTTAAAATGAATAAAGTCATTTGTATATATCGTTGCATTATTATTTTACACGAACAGGTACCTCAAAGAGCTCTTACACCCCCAATAAGACCACGAGTGAAGGCACCAGGCGATCCAAGCTGTTTTGACGATTATCCGGAAACCGATTGGCGTTCTCAACCTCCATTGCCGCCGGAACAACTGGCTCTGTTTCAAGATTTCTAAAAGAAACGTCATGGACAATCGTTCGAATCATGCCAGACATTCATTGACGCAAATTCGTTTGCAACCTTCCGTGTCGAGATTAGAACCATTGAGTTAACGGTATTGTGATGTGTATAAAGTTTCGCAAACGTTCAAACAGGAGTTCCTTTTTATTTTGTATATAGCGGCCCCTTTTTGTATTATTCTCGTTGTGCGTAGTTTATTTATTCATTATATTCGCTGAGTAGAGTAGATATTTTTTTTTTTTCGTTGTTTTGAAAGGAATTCGTCATTGTAAATAAAAAAGAAAGAAAGAAAAGAGAAGTGCAAGGAAAAATAATCTCGAGATTATGAATTGCGAATTCATGAGAAGTTTATCGATGTACGTTCCTTTTGA
>NW_006263527.1:25803-40178 GCF_000469605.1 Apis dorsata | reverse complement strand
AAAAAAAAAAAAAAAGAAAAGTGATAATTAGTAGAAATTATTATAATTTTATAAAAATTAATGTAATGTAAAGTATTTGTAATTTGATGTATCGTGCAACAATACGTTACATTTCAAGAGAGAATTAAATCGTGAATTTTTTTTAAATTTCATCTTCTTGTCTTTGAAACGATTGTTGTATCAACTTTTTGAACCTTGAACACACTACAAATCCAATTGTATTGTAGTTTCTCGTTAATCGTGATAAGATCAGTCGTCATGCACACCACCTACGGATCTAATAAATTTTAAAATAGTTACTGAATAATTTAAATCACAAGCACACAACCTTGTTATAAAAGGCAGTATTCGACACGAAAAATAACCAGTATGATGAACATTGCTGAAGTCGCGAGCAAGAATTCAAAAACCCCAATAACTATGTCTAAAAAATCAAACAATAAGAACCAAGAATTCTTCTATTACGATAAAAAGCACGATAATTCGATATCAAAAAAACGATCGAATCGTAAAATTAATGTGATCGAAACCAAGTCGAATGTCACGAAACGTGTAACTGATCCTCCAAAAAAGCGAAAAAGGAATCCAACTTCGTTGGACATTTTAACTGATTTTTTGGAAAGCACTTCCGTGCATGGTTTGCAATATTTCGGTAAAACGGATATAGAAGTCGGAACATTTGGAAAGATCTTATGGAGTGTCACCATATTCAGTTGTTTCATCGGTATCTGTCGTTTCTTCGAGATAAAATGCATAAAAATAATACATAGAATTAAGTATGTGTATCTCGTTTCAGGTTTGAGCTTAATGGTAATGCAATTTCTACGTCGTTACAATGAAAATCCGACCAACACGTATATACTGAGTTTCGACGAACCGATATTCAAAGCTCCTTTTCCTGCTGTAACCATCTGTCCAACTATGCCAATTCCTATGCAAAAACGTCTGGCCATTTTGGAGAACGCGATATTGCCTGAGAACGTGAGCAGAGAGTTTGCGTTAAACATGTTAAAGTACGTATATAAATTGCAAAAAATATTGTAAAAAAAAAAAAAAAATACCGATGAAATTGCGTGAAATTTAATGTAGATACGGCCATCTTATAACTCATTCGTACACGAGCAAAGAGTTCGAGGAAATCGATAAGTTAAAAGCGTTTTTGAATGCCAATAAATGGAAAGTGATAGAATTCGTGAAAATTTTGATAAATTGCGAGGATATCTTCGAATCGTGTCTGTGGAATACGGAACGGATAGATTGTGGTAAATCGATAAAAACCTCGTATAGTTCTTATGGATTGTGTTGCTCGTTTAATTATCTTCTCGAAGGTTACATGGGATCTCAGAAGCAAGTATTTCAACAATATTTTAATCGTTTCGAGAAATTGTATTATTTCCTTGTACGTATATTTCTTTTTTTATCGATGATGTAAAGAGGTCAAGTAAGACCAAAACCTTTGGGATCCGCTGACTTTGGTTCAGAGAGCGGTTTGAAACTTGTGATCAATAAAGAATTTCAACAACAGAGCGACGAGGAAGACTCGTACAATTCTATGAATTTTTCCATGAATAATAATGGTATAGTGGTACGAGGAAAAATGATAATTTCGCAGAATCGATATCTAAGATGAAATTCAAAATAAAATTTATCTGTATTATTTTCGCAATTAGGTAGTCATACATGATAGAATGGATTTTCCAGGATTGAGTAGTAATATATACATGTTACAAGCGAATCATGAATTAAAGGTAATCTATTCAATATAAAAAATGGAATCGATGAATCACTGATTCTCTTAATTAATTATTCCAGATCGCTATTAAACCGGAATTAATTCAGAAACCAAAAGGACTCCAACATCGTAACAAAGAGAACCAGTTAGTTCCTTTGTGCATCGCGGAAGATCAAAATACTTTGGAATATTTCTCCATCTATGGATATTCGAACTGTTATGCGAATTGTAGAGTCAAGGCCATGCTTCAGTATTGTGGATGCTTACCATTTATTTACAGCAACGTAGCTGAATACAATAAGATCAAAGTAATGGAAATTTTATCGTTAAAACGATAAATCACGATATTCACGAAATCACGAATTAGGCCGATCAATTTTTAGCATTGTGAGTTGGATCGTCTACAGTGTATTCAGAGAAACGCGAAAAAAATAAGAATCGTGAAGAATATCCAGAGCAAAGATATTTCTTGTTCCTGTAGGACGCCGTGCACTTATATGAACTACGATGGATTTCCTAACTCGATAGTTCTAATGAAAACCAGTTCCACGTGAGTTCATTTCATAAATATTACATTAACTATAATCATAATATGCGTTATTTTGCAGTAGAAACGTGTCACAGAAAAGTACTATTCTTAATGTTTACATGAATTCGCAAACTTATCAAGTTTCAATAACCTTATCAGCCGCTAACGAAACTTATCTTTTGGGTATTGAATATATTCAATTTTTTTTATTATTTGTTTTATTAAATTCAAGTTAAATTAATTCAAATTTAACGTTTCAGCATCAGTCGGTGGAATCTTTAGTTTGTTTCTTGGTTGTAGCTTTTTAAGCGTCGCAGAAATCATTTATTTCCTATACTTATTTTTTCGCGCTAGTTTGAAATCGAATTAGAAGAGCCAAAATCCAAATACATCATAAATACTGACTATTGTAAACAGCAATCGACATGTTTATTTAAACACTCAATAAATAACGCTAGTAGATTATAGATACAGCAATGTTGCCTTTCTCTTTCCTTCGAATTGCACCATTCTGAACCACGCTCTATCGAATATATATATATATATATATATGGGTTATCGATATTTCCAAGACCTTGGTCAATAATAATTCGATCGAACACAGACTCGATCTATTGTGTAATATAATCTGACACAGACAGCAGGCAAGAATCTGGAGCAATTAGATCTATTTCGAGCGATTACTGGAACGCCACGGAGGCAACGTTTACCATCCGCCAGCTAGTAAAAATATTTTCTCTGCCGTGTTTCCGCTTTGAAGTTTCATCCTCGTGTGGTAGTGTGTCGCGACGTTGGACAGAGTTTTAATAAACGGACCCAGATACTATACGAATTTCTAGAGAAACAACGATAGTTAATCAGAATCTCGGCTCGGTACACTTGTCCCGATCCGTGTCGAAACCGGAAGTCACGCTTCCTCCGCTATACGCGCGATTAATTTTCGTCGTGTAACGCGATAGGAACGCTTTTGCAAAGCGTTGTTCGAGAGGCCGTGGAAAGCGTTGTGAAAATTATATTACGACAGATGGAAAAAATTTACATTTATTCAACAATAATGTTTAACGAAGGAACAGGGAAGAGGAAGAAAAGTATTCGTTTCGATTACATTTTGAGAGTTACGTTTCCTTCGCGGTATTCTATTTATAAGTAAAAATATTCGAGACAACCGAAATCGAAGGTAGAATCGGTAATCCGATCCATGATGAGAACCAGCAACAATGTTGCGTAACAACCGTGAAAATTCGGTCGGTATCGCGTCGTCGTTGCATGTTTTTAATATCTATATAGCGTGGAAATATTCAAGATAGATGCAAGATGTATGTTCATATCGTCTATTTTCGGAATTGCTATCGAAAATACCGATTTAGTTCTCTGTACGTCGGACATACTACGGCCGTGGTACATTGGCGAAAAGAGCTGGAAGCATCGCTAGCTATTTTCGACTAAACACCCACGTATTTCTTACCCATCGACCGTGTACCCCGAGATGTTTTCCATCTTCACGCAAGCACTCGAATATTTTTCTTTGCTCCTCGTCCAATTTTTCTCTCCTCCAATTTATTCACTTTCAATGTTTTTTCGCACAGACTTTGAATCGTTTCCATGCTTGGAACGTATCTCGATTCGATCGAATCCCTAAGAGATTGTAATTCTTCAATTTTCAACAAAGAAAAATATGCGTCGAGGCTTCCTTTTATCATCGTGCTTCACAATCATTCACCTATTTATGAAACTACGTTATTTTGGTTGTTCCTTTTATTAGAAGTAAGACTATCTCTTTCACGTTCAATTATCGTGAGATACATAAAATCTTGGGAGAATGGGATAAGCGAATGTAATACTCGTGGAGAACATTGAAAGAGCTTAAATGGATTACGCTTGTCTCGTTCATTTTAAAATAGATTTTATATGGATAGAGAAAAATGCGGAGAAAAAAAAGGCGTTAATTGGATGAAAGAGGGATCGGTGTATCCAATGTATCCTGAGTATCCTGAGTATAATCGTTGATCAATCGAGGATATATGATTGTCGTCGAACGTGTGATTCCCTTCGTATATTTCTTACTTCATTCCTGGAACGAACAAAAGTAACGTTTTACTACGAACGTTTTTAACGCTACGTTGCAAGGTAACAGAATGAACCATTGTAGCGGAGATTTCAATGATCAATAGTACAATAGGAAGCAAGTGTCGCGCAGCAATTATTTGTGAATTAGAGGCGAACTTACCATGACGAGGAACGTCAATTTCAAAGTTAAAACAATCCCGAGTACAATAACCAGAGGCAAATCAGCAGGAGGATGAGTATAAAGTACGTGGTTAAGATGTTTTTCGTTTCGTGGGCTGCCTGTGGCATTTTTCACGATAAATGTTTCACGACACTAAAGAAAAATTAATATCAGCATGCGATCACGGTTACGTCAAGTTGTTTCCTCGACGGACGAAATACTCCTACCCAAAATATTGATCGTACTGTTTAATTTTTTTTTTTTTATTCTTGATGAATCAGTCTCCTTTATTGTCTCCGTTTCACGGATCGATCGATCGGACGGAAGTTTCGGATAAATCGCGCTGGACGATCAAAAATGGAGAATCGAACGGGAAAATCTGAGATCAAGCACCGCGCCACTTTGCGTCCGATCTTCGACTAGATCACTCAACGCAGGATCCACGATACGAACGAAGATCCCGAAATTCCTCCAGGAATCCGTGTGAAATCCCCCACCAATTCGATCACGGATACCACCACGTTGCACCTTCCCTTGTAACTTCTGGTCCAGGATTGGTAGCCCGGGTCCCACCACCATCTTTTACTGGTGCGAAATCAACGAGTTCCGCCACCTCGAGTTATATTAAGCATCGTGAATATTGGATACAGCTTCAGTGGAAAATGTTTCGGATCGATTCACTATCATCATCGACGTAAAGATATTTCGGGTTCAAGGTCGTGTAGGTGGCGATCAATGGCCTTTGAGGAGCGTTGCGACAATGCGAGAGAAATTAAACGAAATTTAGAACGACAAAAAAAATAAGAGACATCTCGGTTCTCTAAATTATAAAATTTTCTAAAAAACTTATGATCGATTTATAGATCATTTCGAATACACTCTGCGAGGAAAGATGAAGTCTGGAACGAAGAAGAGATTCGTTCATGATTCTGCATAAACTTATACATATAAGTATCCTTATTCAGATAATAAGATCTATTGTTCTTCTTTTCTTATCGAATGATTTATCAATGAAGCATTTATTAACTTGGTTCACGTATAAATGATTCTAATCTAATCTATTAATAAGATCTATCATGTACCGTTCGTACGTGAAAAATGCACAAATGTGTATAATACAAGCATTATGCTCAATGGAATACAAACCAACCATATATTGAAATGTTAATTTAATTATAACATGAGACAAGAAGTCGATGTCACTTAGCTTAGGTAAAAGTGTTAAAAAAAATCGATTCTTATTTTTAAACAGAAATTACTCTTATAAACATCTACGTTTTAAACTTGGAGTGTTGACAGAATTCACGTGTGGCGCTACGGTTTTTCCCACGTGATAAAATTTTAATCATTGAAAAAAATATGATTCATCAGAAAAACGATATAAAACGTGATCTGTTTATGTTATTTAATATGTTATATATATATATATATGTTTATTTAACAATTATAATCATGATTTAAGAGAAATTTTTTTCTCCAACTTTTTTATGCAAACAAAGATGAAACAAGGAAATGAAAAGAAACGATAAATTCGATTATCCAGCATTGAATATTCAATGAGAGGAGAGTCCTTCGATTTGATTGATAGCTAAAGCTATTTTAATCCTCGAGGAAACTCGGTTCGCTGAGTTTTAACATTTGATTAAGCTGCGCAGAGCTGCTCCTCTTTAGCTTTACCAACGTCGTTCATCATTTCCAGTCCTTCGGTTAATTTTATCTCGTAAGCCAAACATTAACCTTATAATGGACAATATACGCTAACATCTTCAACCTAAGCTTCGTACATTCGCTTATATTTGTAACATTTAACGAAATCGCGTGACTTTCGATACGATCAAAATTTTATCAATCGATAGATTTATCATCTAATTTCTTATCATCATCTTATCTTATTTCTTATCGTAATCTTATTAAAATCTTTGGCACAATTGAAATATTTTATAAAATATCTCTTTATTCAATTCTCAATTACTCGTGTATTAACAAATAGAGAGAGTTGATTGGTAACTTATAGTACATGCTACAAAATGAATTATTTCTAGGAATGTAAATTGTACATTTTGTACACGTTACTAGCATACGTAGGTACACGAATATGGCGGGCATCCTGTTACAACAAATCTAACCGAGACACCAGTCACTAGACCTTTTACTTTTAAACATCTACATAAATAAAATAAAATATTCGAATGAATAAAATGCAAATATTTCAAGATCTAGAAACTCAAAGGGAACACCATATGACTTTCTGGAAGAAAGTTATCAACAGATGTTTCATTGGCACAAACAACCGGTTTTTTTACTTTTAAATTCTTGGCACGGGATTCGCGAACGTTTTAAAAATACAGGGAGCAACGACATAGGAGGAAAAAATCTCTCTACTACAACTAACAACTATCTCGATTCTCAAAACGATAACCGGTTTGATCTTATGGAACGAAGACTTTGTTCCACAATTTTCGATTCATTAAATGATAACTAGATACATAAATATAAAGGAAAGACCTGAGTAAATTAATGCACGCGAACCGATGCTTGTATGTCGAAAACAGGAATAATTAACTCGTATGATTTATTACAATCGAGTAAACGCATAATACTATTTAACCATTAACGTAGCTATTCATAATTCGAAGCGTAATTCATCTCTGTTGTCAGAAATTCTCGAGTAAACTTGCAATCAAGCCAACGAGAATCCCAGCACGTCCTCGAGCGAGTAATCGAATAATCTTAGATCTAATTTGTACAAATCCACCAACTTCCGAAGCTGCTTGTACGTCAACGTGGAATAATATTTCTCCAGTTTCTTCGCAGTTGGCTCGCTGTTCATCGGTTTGGTTGGAAAACTAGAAAAATAATCGATAATACTGTTGGTTAAATGAACGTTAAACGAACGAGA
The DNA here is from genome assembly GCF_000469605.1 of Apis dorsata. NCBI lineage: Eukaryota > Metazoa > Arthropoda > Insecta > Hymenoptera > Apidae > Apis > Apis dorsata. The sequence goes on along the minus strand of NW_006263527.1, from coordinate 32,791 downwards.
AAATATCGAAATTACTTACTTGATTGACTCGACGCCCATCCGCTCCAAAACTTCTGTAGCATCCTCCGCTAAGCTTTCATATTTGCTGACGAGATTATAATTAACCAAACATGGATGACACAGCTCGTATATCGGCTTCCAGTGCTCGTTTCGCGTCTCATTCGACGAATCGTCCGTAACGAATTGTACGAACTCTCGAAATGTCACATCATCGCCGTTTTTCAGTGATTCTACAGTGGCGTTTTGTCTGTACCTCTACAAGAAAGAACGCTCCTTTTGTAATTCATTTGATATAGAGGCAAACAAGGGAGAAAAAAAACGTAAAAATAAAATTATACCCTGATAATCTTCTTCCCAAAACGGGTTTGAAAGTATTTCGAACTCTTCTCGTGTTTCGCTTCCAATTTATTCCTGTAGGCGGACAATAATCTTTCCAAAGGGTGTCTGACGACAATCAGTTTGTCATAAGTCACCAGCATTCGTTCGATCTCGGACAAAGTATAATTACTGAGCCTTTGGAAAGTACTTGGGGAATGCGCCTGATCAGCCGGTATCTCCATAGGATCGTTACCTGGCCACTTGCCCGTGACAACCATCAGAACTCGTTTCCAGTTCGTGCAGGCAACCTGAAACAAACATAGCCGAGAATGTTAGAAAAAAAAAAGATCAACTATGTTAATGCAGTTAAATATCAAATCAAAATACAAAGCATTAAAAATTCCATTTGGATTAGATAAAACGGTTCGAAATAAATAAAATTTCATAAGATCGATTAGAAAATTGTTCAAATATAAAATTAAATTGAGAAAAAGGAATTAATTTATTTTCAAGAAAATCGTTTTAAAAAGCAAAAGATTATGAAAGAAAAATAGAAATTAATATTTGATGAAAATGAAAAAAATTATACTTATTAATCAACTAAAATTCATGACAGATAAAAAATATTTAATCGAAAGATTTGTTGATTATCTGTGCATATTTTTTCCTTATATTTTATTTATTAATATTAATATATATATATTTTATTAAAATTTAATAATCGTACCTTTGGAACATAACAATATAAAAGTTCATGTTGCTCGTCCACAAGAATATTCCTGAAAGATTCTGGATTTAGATCCTGGTTCTCGGATTCTCTATCTCCCAAGATCTCCTCGCAATTATATTGTAATCTTTCCTGACGTTCCACCAAAGCTGATCTCGCCAGGGCATTGGGTCCTGTCCAAGAGTACACGGAATCATCTATCTCCATGGATCTTTTTCTATCATCGTTCATCGAGATATGCTCTCCAACTATGTTCGCATCTATCGTTAAACTTAAAATATTGAGGAGAAGCAAAATTGTCTCCCAGACACGACATTTTATCATCGTTTTTCCCATCCACCCGGGTCATTGATTTATCCTTAAATAAATAGTTATTTAATAATCCTTCTTCTTTAATATAATCGTTTCTGAAAAAATTAAAAAAAAAATACATACGTTCAGTGAGAAAAGAAAAATAGAAAATATTTTTAATGAAACATAGAAAAAGTAAATAAAAGAATTTTTATTTTTTTTATTTGCTTTCATAATTGAACAGGAAAATGTAGCGATCAATTTACAAAGGTTAACGAATCAATTCCAATCGCTTAAGAAATACCAACAGCTCGAGAGTCTTATTTCAATTATTCTCCTGTTTAATTAAACGTCATTGATGTCAATTCTCTCACTTTGCACGAGTCGCGTATAAATCCTTAAGAATTAATCAACGAAAAGAAATATTTGCAAATAAATAAAATATACTTATTATTGTAATGAATAGTGTAGAGTGATTTGCATCTTAACGGGAAAGCAAATAATATGGTAATCAGGTCAAGCGCCTTCGTTTCATACTCTGTTCCGATTGAAATCCTTTAAAGCCGGTTCTGAATGGACATCTTGCGGTATGTTTGACATCTAAATATCTAGAGCATATCTATTTTTTAAATAGAGCATCAAAAGTGAACTGAGTTAATTTATTTTTTGTTGCTTCAAAATTGATAATTTTTTAAAAATAATATTTTATATATTATATATAAAATAAAAAAATTCAGGTCATTACTTGGAAGGAATAAACTCGGTCGGAGACATTGCTACACGCAAAATACCTGTTCTTAAGTTTCGTAATATACTTATACTTTATATTTATATTTTAGCTAAGCTATAATTCGTTCTTTTTTTTTTACGAAAAAAAATTGTATCGATGCATAATATTGATTTATATTATGCAATATATAATGTGCAAATAATTTTATGAATAAAAATACATGAAAATTATCATATATATTATTCAAGAATCTATTGAGTTGAGAGATTTATTTCTTCTTGAAAAGATATTTTGTAAAAATAGAATTTTGTTATTACTTATAATATTTTTCTTATGATTTCAAAATGCCAAAATAAAAAATAATTAAAGAATTATATATATTATCCTATTCTAAATATCATTCAAAACATTAATGAAGATATAGATATTTATAGCATTAAAATTTCTCTACCTATCTCTAAATTAAACTTATTTGTTAATACTATAGTATTATGACTACTATTTTAATATAATTTTTAATACTATATTTTTGCATGCTATTTATTGCATGCTATTTTTTATTAATAAAAAAATTAGAATTAATCTTTTTAATTCTATCCTAACATTAATCATCGGATTTATTGAAAAATTAATTGTATTAAAATAATAATTGAATGATGAATTAATTACATGTACTTCATCATCTCAAAGATGATTATCATCTATCATCTATCATTTATTTATTATCAATTTTCTTTTCTTATCTATATAAGATACAATATATATATTATATATTATATAATATAATATATAATATAATATAAGATTATTAATATTGAATAGACGGTTTTTTTATTTTCTCTTTCTTTCTTTTTTTCTGTTTTTTCTTCGTCTTTGTTGATCTAAATCAAACTTAACATTTTTAATTTATAGATTTGTGACATATATTTTCGATATATAAAAAAAAAAAATGTATAAAATTCCATCATTAATTGAATAATTAATTCCTTATTAGTCCATAATATCGATTCAGATTGATGTACAAATATTTTAGTATTGTATCTAGTATTGTTATAAATGGAATAATAGGTGTTGAAAATTCATTACGTCAATAATGTGGACACAAATGAATGGCGAAAGACGTGATCAATCAAATCTAGTATTTCGTTACGCAATGCCATTGGAATTCATTCTTGACCGTATCATTCGATTCGACCCATCCCTCTTACTAATAATCGCAATCGTGTTAAAAATATCTTATCGGTATCTATGCCATTGATGAAAAATCGCAAATCGATCACGACGAGTATCTTATCGTATCTTGATTGTCAACGCGAACACGCAAATCATCGAGCCGGAAAATTGCTCCAACGCGAAGAATCGTCGAAAAAATAAAAGAGAAACTCACCTGTTACGTGTCGAGAGATCGGACCACGCATTGCCAAAAATTACGTGGCATTCTTTACTTGTTCTATACTTTCATAAAACGTTTTATCGAATGATTCGATAAAACTCTCTTGAAATTCTTTTTCTAGAGAACGTTTCGGATAAATGGCCTCCTTAGATGACCGCTCCACATTCAACTGTGAGATGGTTTTAGAAGAAGATTCCAATTTCGTTCCAATTAGTCTCGACGATGACGGAAGGATGATGGGAGACGAAAAATTCACCAGAAACAGCGGAGATTTCAAAGCAAACACGCGGCATGTAAGACTGCCGAGTCGATGGACAAACGGCTATTGCCTTGACTGAGAAATTCCCTCTGACACAAGGATGGAACATGGTGCCCAGTTTGTTGAAGTGAAAGAAGCTGCGCGCGCGCGCACCTATAATGTTTCATCTTCGTTTCTTTATCGTCGTACACGATGATCTTCCTTCTTTACCTGTTCCCACTTTCCAACCGTTCTTCTCTGCTACAAAATTCAAAGACCGAAATTATATTCAATTTATTTGGCAAGTAAAATTTAAAAAACTTATTTTTCTTATTTAATTTTATAATAAATATTGTAATTTGTTACAGAAGTTATCGTTGAAAAATTCATATTGGAAATGGAGCATAAAACAATATTTATTTAATGATCGAATGCCTTGTGATAATACTATAATATTAATAAAAAAATTTATTTTGATCAATACTTAACTTTAAATGAAAAACACATTATAAACTGATCATATAATGTAAAGCAAATTGTTTTGGATAAGAAAAATCATTAAAAATTATTTTTATATATTTTTATATATTTATATATTTATTTTTATATATTTTTTACTAATGTAAAATATATATATAAGTTAAAATATGAAATGAATTTATTTAACAATAACAATATGAAACTATAAGGTAATATTCTTTTATAGAAAAAATACTACATATCTTGGGATACGAATGAAACAAGAATAACTGTCAGTCGCGTCTGACATTGTTGGTTGTGAAAACATGCGCGGACGCAAAGAAACTAAAATTACGAAATATCGCATTAAATGTTAATTAAATATTAAATATCGTTATTATATACTTATCGAGAAAACGTGTAAAAATTATGAATGATCGATACAATGCAAAATCTATTAATTTAAAAACTTGTATCAAAATTGAAACGATTCTATAAAAATATTAATGTGCTGATCAAACAGATTTCCAACAACGTATTCAGCGGTAAAGGTGTTTCGGATATAAAATGCGAAGAAGAATAATTTTATCGCTTTGCATTCTTTGCATATATGTATAAAAGAATCCTGTATAAAAGAAACGCGGATATTATTTGGTATAGTAGCGGGAGAAAGTATTTTTCGTTCGATCGCCATTTGTATTGTCTACTTGACACTGGTAGCTTTAGTCTCACTTTGGTCTTCGTTGGTTGACCATCGTTTAAATACTTACAACAATCGTAAGAAGTCTAAAAAGTTATCGTGATTACGAAAATTGATTATAAAGTAATCCGGAAAAATCACAAAAAAACAAAGAAAAAAAAAAGAGAATTTTAAAAACTTTGTGAAAAAGATAAAAACGTAAAATATTTATATTTACTGAACGAATGAAAAATAAGAAAAATATTTAATAACTTATGTAACTTTATATTTTCATTTATTCGAATCCTAAATATTAACAAATAAAATAATGCGAATTCACAATACTATATGTGAGAGAAATTGTGCTTATTGTTATTATATTATATGTATTAATTACAAAGCTATCTCAAAACACGTGATTTCTACAATTATTTGTGAAATAACTCGTTATCATGAATTTCTATATCGCGTTTTTTGTACTTTATATTATACTATACATTTAATAAATAGATATATTCAAATAACATAAGATAGATTTTATTAATAATTTTGTCAATTCAATGATCTTTATTTCAAAATATAAACTCGCATATTTTTTATAAAATATTTTGATTATTTATAATGATTAAAACTTTGTGTCAAATTTGTGTTAAAGGAAAATGATATTGGAAATTGTATTCTGGCTGTTTATTACTTTGCTGCTAATCTCGCTGCTTTTGACTTATATTTTTAATATGGGGACCACGTTATGGGAGATTTTTGTATCATTAATCAATACGAAAACAGTCGATTTACGAACAAAATTCGGCGAATGGGCAGGTAAAAAAAAAATTCATAAAAATATATTATATATTCTCTTCTTCGAAAAAGAAAAAATAATATTTAAAAATATTTAATTCAAGTGGTGACTGGATCCACTGATGGAATCGGCAAAGCATATGCAAAAGAATTAGCTACAAGGAAAATAAATTTGGTGTTAATCAGTCGATCCTTGGAAAAATTAGAAAAAACTAGAAACGAAATTATGCAAGAGAATCCAACTGTTGAAATAAAGATTATCGTAGCAGATTTCAGCAAAGGAAAAGAAATCTTTGAGAAACTAGCAGAACAACTAAAAGATATTCCAATTGGTATTTTAGGTATGTGATAATTGAATCATAATTATCTTTTTTGCTTTTTTTTTGTTTTTTTATAAAAGATGATATTTATATAATCATTAGCATAATAGGAAGGAAATCATTAGTATAATACAGGTATTATATTATATATATATTATATATATATAATATATTCATATATTATTCATATACTTATCATTTATCACTATATATATACATATACATTATCACTATTTATTCATTTATTGATATATTGTTAATAGCATAATTGAAAAATAAGCCAAATCTATTCCAGTCAATAATGTAGGCGTGCAGTATAGTCATCCTATGTATCTCGGAGAAGTTCCAGAAGATGATTTGTGGGATATCATCAATATTAACATTGGAGCCACTACATTAATGACACGTATAGTCATCGGACAAATGCAAAAGCGAGGTAAAGGCGCAATCGTTAATGTATCATCCGCTTCGGGATTTATACCTTTGCCATTAATGACTGTGTATTCTGCGACGAAAGTTTACATCATAAGTTTTACCGAGGCCCTCAGAGCTGAATATTCTAAATTTGGATTAACTATACAACATTTATCTCCATTTTTCGTCAATACAAAAATGAATGCGTTCAGCAATTGGTTACAGGTAAGCAAAAAATAGAAATGAATAGCATAAAAATTGTATATATAATAATTGAAGCTTACTATTAAGAAATTTATAATTAATTAATTGATGACAAAGGTATCCAATATATTAGTACCTAGTGCAACAACTTACGCCAAAAATGCAGTCAACACTCTAGGAAAAATTGATTCAAGTACAGGTTATTGGAGTCATGGAATTCAAAAGATCATCGTACTTCTTGTACCAATAGAAATAAGAACAAAATTGGCAATGATTTTAAATATGATTTTCAGAAAAGAATATTTTAAACAAAAAAGAAATATCTAAACATAACATGCTTAAAATTCATATGTTCATCGCCATTGCTTTAAACTAAAATTGTTATAATAATATATATATATATATATATATATAAGT
>NW_006263527.1:13585-25771 GCF_000469605.1 Apis dorsata | reverse complement strand
TTTTATAAATTTGAATTATATTAATTATATTAATGTATAAAATTGATTTTTAAGAAAATATTTAGCAAAAAGTTATTTTATTTTATAATTTATTTTTTATGATTATTTTATTTATTTTATATAATTTACATTATTCAATAATCTATTATTTTTTAATTGTAGTTTGATTCTTTTGTAAATATTTTTAATTGATATGTTTAATTATTTATTAATCGATTAAAAATAAATCGTTTATTATAAAAGAATGAGTGAAAAGGGAGTGTTTCAAAAAATTTATAATTTTATAATAAACTATTTTATAAAAATATTTTATTATTTTTTCAATTTTATTGTCAATTTCAATATCAATGTCAAATATAAGAAAATATTCTATTTATTTTATATTTTAAAAATATTTAACCTTGGTAAATTATGATTTTTTTTAAAATAAAAACACATTTAAAATACATTTTATTATAAATAAAAGATTTTTATTTATGAAAATAAATAATATAATATATAAAGAATTTATTTTTATCGAATTAATTTAATTTAATCACTATGAAATAAAAATAAAAATAAATATATGTAAATATATTATCAAATTATTGTGATTTTTTGAAAGTTCCAAATTTTCTATTATAAATTATAAATATATAAGTTATAAATTTTCTATTTCACTCTATATATTCTACATATATGTAGTATACGTATGTATTATATTGACAAACATATACGTATATATTTATTCATAATATGTATATATTTATATTTATTAACATTGCTATAAAAAAAAGAATTTTTAAAAAATTATCATTATATTATTATATTAAATAATTTAATAATTAAATTAAGTTAAAAAACTATTTAATTCATAATATAATTTTATAAAGAAAAATAAAAAGAGAATTCGATTTCATAGCATAATCTGCGCAGAAAATCCATGAAAATACTCCAAACTGAGCACCTATGCGTACGCATTTCCAAATCACGTGACCTCAGCGGTCAAATTCTCTGAAGGAGACGCTCATTCGCTATCCATGCATCACGAAAGAAAGACAGTTGAATTTTTTATACGTTTCATATCACGGGCAAGATGAGTCAGTAGTTCACGAAGCAATTTGCACACGAAAGTGTGCCGACACAACTAATTAATCATGGAGTAAGTAATATTTATTATCTTTAAAAAAGTAACTTATACTCCACTTTAGACCATCGTGCAATATGTCTGCCATTTTGTAAATCTATTACATTGACCACAAATAGTATTGCTTAAACAAACTATTTTATTAAATAATATGAATCAATTTTTATTGAATTTTACTTTATTATTATAAATTATATTTTAATATCTTATAATACAATTAAATACAATGAAAAAATTTAACCAGATGATATGATCTAATGTTGCGTCATAAAGATAGTTGGCCATTTTTTCCTATATTCTGTAAATATATTTTACATTTATAAATTATTAAGTTATATAAGCAATGAACAACATATTTATATTACGTATATTTAAATAATATATTAAATCAATTTTTAAATAATTTATTAATTTTATCTTAAATTATAAATATATTGATAAATTATAAAAATATTTTATTTTATTTCTTTAATATCTTTTTTTATTTTAGATTAACAATTAAAATTTCAACTTAATGAAAAACAAATATTTCAAAAAATAAGATATTTCTTTATATTATTCTCAAAATACTTAATGAGAAATAAAATATTAATATCTTTATCATAAATAAATTATTCAATTTATTTATTTATTTTATCTGAGATATATATATATATATATTTAATATTTTCAGAGCCAATATGGCGCTCATTTCGAGCTGTGTCGCACAGACGATACAAATTTCTTTTCATCTTTTTTTGATACATCTTGATTGGGACAATATCAACAATGATATCCAATCAGGACCAGGAAAGTTGGCTATGGAAGTTCGAGCCAGTGTCTCCTAATGGAACACTGTCCAATGAATTTGAAGATGATTGGTTTTTATTTGATGATAAATCTGTAGATCCTACTAAAAAAATTGCTGAACCTATTATATATGAAAATCATCCTACTCGTGCACAAGTAGCTACAAAACTTTTGGAAAAATTAGATGAATGGATTAAAGAAGGTAAGTATTCATTTAAAATTCCTATAAACTGTAATATACAAATTGTTTTTTAAATTTAAATCTGATTTTTATAAATTCTAATATTTTTCTTTTAGTTTTGATATTTTATAACAAAAATCTATTTATTGAACAAATTTAAGAACTTAGATTCATATTATATATTATGTTTTATATTTAAATATAAAATTTTATGTTTTTGTATTTTATGTTTATATTTAAATATAAACAAATAATTACAATCAAATTTAATATTGATATAGTATAGATCAAATTATTATAATTTATATAAACTATTATAATTTTAAATCTAATATAAATAAAACTATTTTATACACAAATTTTAAAAAATCTTTATTGAAATATTAATATCTTAAAATCCATATCAATATTTATAAATCTTTATATTAATTCAAAACTATATACATATATATATTTATTTCAATTAATATAATATACTTTAAAATACTTACAATAATAAACTTTGTTATGCTTGAATTACTTCAAGTAGAATTAGTACAAGACTGAAATTATTATAGCACATTGCATTTAGAAAGATATGCGCTATAATATAATATATCTTTAAATACGATCGATCCGTATATAATGCACAAACATTTATACAATTTTATATATATATATATATATATATATGCATCTATTAAATTAACATTTTTTAGTTTTTAAAGCTATGTGCACCAAAAGAAGAAAGAAACTTTAACATTCTTGATATGCCTATCGCTTTCATTCTTCTCACTTCTTCTAACATATATCATATTTTCCTTTCTTTTTTTCTTGAAAGGAGAGTGGGACAAACTGGTTAACCTCTATACAAACGGCTTTGGTTGAAGGCCGATAGGGGAATGACGTGTGTTTTAACAGTCTTGGAGTAGGGGCGTCAGAGGGGAAAGTCCAAAGATAAGCAGGAGTGGTCTCGCAGTATTACAACTTACTTAATCGTACGATTCTGTCGATTAGTCTTCGTTACAAGTCAACTTCTTGACGATACTTAATCATTCTGCAAACTTTAAGCTTCTTGTTATTATTTTACATTTACCGATACTTCAATCGAATCTATTCTTCTATAGAAAATAAGTTTTATTTCTTTCAATATTAAAATCTATCGCGTTTATTATTAACTTACATGTGTTATCAACGATCAGTGATCTTAACAATTAAAAAAATTGATTTAATTTTTTATATTGTGTTATCATATACTATAATGTATCTATAATTTATATCCATATAGACATTATTTGTTTATGAAAAACTGAACAATTATATTTTGAATGTGAATTTTTTTATAACATACGTTAATTTACTGCACATGTTTTTGATATTTATTTGGATTTGGTGAACTCAAAATTGCATTAGTTTTTAAACATAAGATTCTAAATTATTTTTGTGAGCAGTTAATTTTTAATTAATTATATCGATCAATAGTCAAATGATTGATAAAGTGCGTAATATCAATTCAAGTTAAACACAAGAAATATAATTAAAAAATCTATAGTGTCATATAATGATTAAAAAGATCTGTGTATAGAGCAAACATTTTAACAATACTGGCATTTTTAAAAGTGAATAAAGAGGAACTATTATCATCTCGATGCTGGAGAGTACTAATGTTGTGTAATAGCATGCAGTTCGCATATCGCTACACGTGGAACCGAGAAATTATTGTCAATTCCCAAAAACTTGTAAAGAGACGTTGAATCGGTGCAATTCGCAAAAATTCTTGTGAGTGGACTTGGCTAATTCGCGTCAACAACAATCATTATATTATATATTATTAAAAATATAATTTTCTATTTTATTTAATTATAACATATATGCAACATATATTCTCTCTTTTCTTTTATTAGAATAAGGATTCTAGCAAAAACAATTGCACGTGATAATGGCTGGTATATGTTACAGTGGTATGTTTCCTTTCGCTCTCTCTCGCTTTATTTCTTCTCTCGTTCTAGCATTTGCTACAATGAAAAAATATCTTTACTACGCATATCAGAACAATGTTGCCATATAAATCAAATAACTCAATTAATCATCTAAACATAATTATGGAATTTACTAAATTTTTATAACTTAAAATTTTTTAAGTTTTACTTTCTATCTTATTAATTCTCAATATAAATCTACAATTATAATATATTTATAATTTTTTAATTTAAAAAATATTATATATTTTTCATTAATTAATATTTAGTACTAAATATTTTTTTAATTATTTTATATTTTATTATTAAATTAGATATTTAGTAATTCAACATTTATTATGACTATAATTTATACAATTTTAACAAAATCAAAAATTTAAAGATTTATTTAAAATAATTGTTTAAAATTACTTATAAATTATTTTCTTATTTTTTAATGAAAAATGAAAAAAATATACTTTTCATAACATTTCTTTATAATAAAAAAATATATTCTTATCTAACCCCATGCCCTCTGCATTTAAATGAAGATAACTTACGCATTTAAAGTTAGACTCTGATCCAAGATCTATCAAGAAATAGGTTAGGATTCATTTATAGACAAAACAAAATTTTAACGAAACTTTTTTTAATATCTTTTTCATTAATCAAATTATTTGTTTGAAAATTATAAACAGAATAAATAGAATTAAAGTATGATAAACAACAAAATAAAATTGTAAATTAAAATTTTTTTTTAACTAATTTATATTTAAGAATTTAATATGTAAGTTTATTATTATTTATATTTTATTTTTAATAATTTAATTAATTTTTTGTTAATTTTTTAATAAAAATCAACTTTCTTCACTTTTTAATAAAAGTTTAATTCCAGATATTATTTATGCATATTATCATATATATATTTTTTAAAATAACAATTGATATATTAATATTGGTGTAGTATTAAAAATCAAAGAAATTGCAAATCAAAGAACTTGTTTTTCTAGTTAAACTAGTAATGTCCATGAAATTATATATACATCAATATACCACTCCTACTTATTCTTTATGCAAGACACAAGTAAAAGTACTTCTTATTTAATAAACTATGTAAAATATGATTGTTTTAAACTTTTATTTTTGATTATATTAATTTTTTAAATTCATATAAGTTAAATCAATTTCTTATTAAAATACAAGGCATAATTTTTTGTAATTTTTGTAATATTTGTTTTAAAAGAAATTCTTAAATTCTCTGTAATAAGATTATCTTATATTTATTACAAAATTATTTGAAAATAAATATATATAAAATTTGATATATATAAAATAAACATTCTGAATAATATAAAATTCTTATATTTTAGTAATTAGATAAAATAATATAAAATCACAAAATTATTTATCTTCACTTTTTATATATCTTAAATAAATTATAAATTTTTATTTATATTTAATAAAATTAATTGTTTTTACAGAGCCTTTTTCGGATTGGTTGGAGGAGAAAATAGAATTGCCTATTTTTGAAGAATTACCAATTACTGAAAATGGACAAATTAAAACAATACCATATAATGAAATTACAAAAACTCCCCAGCAAGATGATACACAAACTTTGCTACAAGAATTTGAAACTGTTCTGGGAGATGTGGAAGCTTGTCATCAAATAGTCCCTTCATCAAGTTCCACTCTTACACCCCCTCAATCACCTCCATCACATAAACCATTAAATGTGGATACTCAATTACTTGTTACTTTACAACCAGTACAACCATTATATCCTAATCATCAATCCATATATGGTATGGTAGTTCCAGAGGAAAAATCATATATAAATGAAGTACGCATACAATGGCATACAAAAAATGTACCATTAGATCCGATAAATACAGATGTTGCACATGACTTAGCTGTAGTGGATGAATATGTACGTTTACATACAAAAGATATTCCACCATCTAGTCCTTGTACCAGCTCTGGTGGCAGCTATATTTCATCAGAAGATTCTGTGGATGATCCAGATTGGATTTTCGAATCTGAAAAAAAAAATATGAAACAATCTACTTGTACTTCAACGAAAAATCGTCAAAAACCTTATTCTCGTCCTTCAATTGAAGATAAAAAAGTTCGAAAAAAAGAACAAAATAAGAATGCAGCCACACGATATAGACAGAAGAAAAAACAAGAAATAAAAGAAATATTAGGTGAAGAACGTGAACTTACTGAACATAATGAAAAACTAAAAAATCAAGTAACAGATTTACAACGAGAAATTGGGTACTTAAAAGGTTTAATGAGAGATTTATTTAAAGCTAAGGGTCTTATTAAATAATCCATTTATATATCGACCATATTATGTTTACTCATTTTTATTAATTTTTATTATCATATTTTTGACACTAACTAATTTTATAATAATACTAATATATTTTAGCATATAGACTTAAATTACTGACTGTTATTTTCTTTTTTTAAATTAGCATACATATATGAATATATATCTAAGATCTATCACAGCTTCTTAGTAGGACTACAGAATTGTCATCATATACATAAATTATGTACTCTTATCTCCTAACTTATTCATGGTCCGTCGAAGATTAGCAAATAAGATACATTAAATAATGATAGATTTTAAAATGTATACAGCCCTATGAAACTCCTTTGAGTGGAAACTTGCTGTTACAAAAAATTCTATTCACAATTTATTGTATCTTAAAATGCAAATTTTTCATTCCAAGAAATTCTAACTCAATCAAGTTTCAAATTTTCTTAAAAAAAAATATTGTATTAGAAAATAATAAATGGGTTATTATATAATAAATGTTGGTATTATTTTCAAAACTATTCCTGTTTTTTTAATTTCTTAAAATTTTATCTAAAATTATGTTCTATAATAATAAAGTAATACAAATGAGTTTTTCAATTAATTCTATAATTTAAACAATTTAAAAATAAAAAAATCATTTTTATTATGTTATTAATATACTTCACAGCACATTAAGTTGATGAAATTTAAATTAATTAATTTAATTAATTATAAAATTATTTAATTAATTATAAAAATTTTCAAAATTTACACATATTTAAATTATTTTTAAAAAATATTTTAAAAATATATCTAAATAATAATTTTATAAATTATTTTATATTGTACAATATAAAATTTTCTTTATAACCACTTATTATACATGTATTAAATATTTTAATTTTAAACAATCATTAAAATACATATAATAAAAACTATGAAAATAATAAAAACGATTACTAAAATGATTTTATAAAGAACAAATAAATTTCTAAATTTTATTATACATAGAATAATAAAATGTATTATAATAAACAATACAAAATAAAACATATTTCATTCCTTGTAAAATATTTACAGAATTTATATATACTACAACTTTATACAACTTTAAACCGTATTTTTTAAATCATTAAAGATTATAATAGAAAATATATATATGTATTTGCTTGCATTTTTAAATTCTACTATTAATCTACTATAAAAATCTACTATAAAAAATAACATAGATTAAATACAAATATAATTATAACATAGAAAATCATAAGAACAAAATGACTTTTTAAATATTAGGTAATTGTTTAAACAATTTTTTACAATTAAGAAATTAAAATTAATTAATTGCAAATGACTTGTTATTTATCTATTTAACTATTAATTTATTATTATTTATTATTATTATTAATTTATATTTTTATTATTTATATTTTTTATATTTGATATTTAAAATGATTTTTGTGCAAAATTGCACCAACACAGATACAGATATTTTTATATACACATTACATATATGTTTAATAAATATATGTTATGTGTATATTTACAATCAATAGCATAGTACAATTAAAATAGTACATGCTTAAATAGTACAATTTACATGCACAATTATGATCAATAATATAAGATAAATTGAAAACAATATATCTATTTAGAAACTTATGTGTTTTATATAATTTATTTTATTTTTTATTTATTAATTCATTGTTATTTACTAATCACATGATTATGATTAAAATATATTAAAAAATCATGATTAAAAGATATTATATTTGTGTATATTTATACATAATGTGCATATCTATATATTATGTATTCTCTCACATTTATTTATTTATGCACATATAAAATGAAAAAATTATTCTTATATTGTATATATTAATTATAATATAAATTCATAATAACATTGTACAATAAATATTTTTGAACATAATAAATTTTTTGAACAGAAAAAAATACTTTGATAAATCTAATACTATTATATATAATTATTATCAGAAATTGAAGAATGTTTTTTGTATATGTTTCATAAGTATCTAATTTTAGCTATTTATGCAATACATATTAAATAACATATTATGCACATATTTTTTCATTATTTTTAATCTATGTTCTATTATCAATTCAAATCAACAAATTATGTTTAAGATAAATACATATGGAATAATTTTCTTTCAAATCAAAAAACTATATTTATATTATACTATATAAATATATTATTATAGTAAATTATATATATCAATATGTATCAAATATGTATATATTAACAAAATTTACAAGTTTTCGTAAATATGAGATTTTTCAAATTAGTGCTAATTATTAATAACACATAATAACACATAAAATAATACAAAAAATATACATAAAATTAATTTAACTATGTAAACAAAATAGTGGTAAAACAAAATAATCTATAATATAATCAATAATTTAAAAAATTTTGAAAAAATTCTATCTGAAATCAAATATAGATATACATTGCTTATTAATTTACATATATGTATTTATTTATTTATTTTATTTCTTTTTTATATTTCAATAAAAATATATTAAATATACATGAAAAGAATGTTGAGTATTATATTTATTATATAAATATGCAAATTATGTACATATAAAAGAAACAAGAAATAAAGTATTATTTGGTATATATCTTTTTTACAAAAAAAAAAAAAAAACTTAAAACAATTTTGAATATGGCAGTTAATCCAATGCAATGTAAATATAATTTTCTGGAATGTTATACACAAAAAGTATGAATATTCATGATTTGATATAATAGACATTAAAATGAAAAATATTATTGCAATCTGATAACAATAAAAAGATAATATTATTCTTCATAATCTAAAATGTTAAATATCAATTAAATATTAAGTAGTTTTAAATAAATGTAAATTTCTTATATAAGAACAATCATAATATAAATATATATAAATATATGGATACTTTTAAATTCATAAGTTTACAAATAATATAATGTGTCAAAATAATTTTTGTAAAAATAATTATTATAATGATAAATAAAATATATAATGATTCAAAACAAAATAAGAATATTAAATTTCTATTCATTTATAAAATTAAGTGTTTTGATATATAGATTGATTATAATTTTTACATTATATTTTTTGTCATACAACTTATGATGTTCCAAATTCCAATGTATATCTATATAAATCGCCAATTATATGCACAAGTTAAATATTCTAATTTAATTATTCATTATATTGGAAAAAAATTACAGAAATATTAAAAAACTTTTCATATTCCTTTATGTTGCAGTGTCACCTTCCTCTTGTTCAAGTCTAGATGATCCACATACACGACATTTACAACATACAATACATGGTGCAGCCAATAAAAGTAATGGCGATGCAACGAGTAAAAGTAACCCAAATCCAGCAAAAATTCCAATAACCTGTGTTCTGTGCCAAATAACGGATGCGCGTGAGTGACCCAATTTATTTTTACAAGGTCCTTTGTCGTAATGTCGCAATAAAAAGTCATCCTATATTGTTCAATGCATTATTTTTTAAAGGAATATAATACTATTATCACTATAAATGAATATAGTAAATACTTACATCTAAAGAAGCTAAGCAATACCAACAAAAAACATGTTTACATCTTTTACACATCATTTGAGCACATCCTTCATCTTTTTCAATAGGTACAGAACACATAGGACAACATTTGATATGATCACCATCAAATGGTATACCTAAAGAAATGTCTGAACAAGGACCAGTATGCCAAGATTCTCGACATATAGAACAAAAATCTGTAGAGCAATTAGGACAATGAACTGGTCCAATAGGAGTTCCATTTGATCCAGTAGAATTTATGGAACATATTGTTTCACAACCTGCACGTGGACACCAAGCACGTGCTTTATCCATAGACACATCTATATGTCATATAGAAAATTATTATATTAAATTATTAATATTTTTATAATTTTATATAAAAATTAATTTTATATACCTCTATTTAATCTGAATTTATAATGTTTTTCCACAAGTTCAGAACTAACAAGACTTGATATTTCCTTCATGGAAAGTATTGCTCCATGTTCACATTGTGCATCAGGACAACTAATTTCATATGCACCTTCTTCAATTTCAAATTCAATATATGCTTTCATACACTAAAATATACAAAATATATATTTATACATATGTATTTATATATATATATTTATTAATATATATATATATTAATAACTTTTCATATAATAATATGTATAAAAAAAACACATACATCTTTACAATAAGAACAACCACAGCCTTCTATCTTAAATGTTTTAGAAAGAGAAGTATCAACAAGACATAATTTACAAAAAATACGTCCAAGCGCTTGTTGAGAACTTGCAGGAACAAAATTGCCTGCAGCTAAACTATAGCGTGAACTAGATGCCAATGATAATAAACTGGAACATCGAGAACAAACTCGACTGCGATTGATGGGTCTTCCTTCTAAAGCAGAAGTGCTTAAACCCACAGCAGTTTCACATTTTCGTAATACTCCAGGACCTAGACTCAACCAGCTATTACCACGAGCTTCTAAACTTGCACTACTTTCAGGTCTAAGTAAAGGAGCATCTATTCCTTTTCCTACTGCAGTCCTCTCTGTCAAAGAAAGATTTACAACACTGGCTTCTTTACGCAATAAAGGTAATCTGACTCCAGTAAGTTTATTAGACTTATCAACTTTTTTCTGGTTTGTAGCAACTTTATTAGAAGAATTAACAGATGTCACAGAACTAGTAGCAGTACCCATATCCATTAGTGGAGCTCGTCGTATGACGAGCGAATGTAGGCTGGGCATCCCCTAATTATCAATGTAGATTTCACTACCAGTTACAGACAAGAGCTGTGCTTACTGACTTCTTTTAGACAGTTTGCAACAGCACTTGCCATGTAATGGAAGATGTATATAAGTCATAAAACTTAAAAATGTCACACCCATGAAACAAATTGACACTGCATATTTCAATCCATTATAATTCAACAATATTTCAACAATCCAATATAATTTCACAATATTTCATATTTTTCATATTTCATTTCCTTACTTGGCATTTTCGAATTTTGTTTCGCATAAATTCAATATGATTGAATATTGATTTCCATTAGAAAGTTAGATTTTTACAATATATTTGTATTTTAATATAAATTTGCTGACATGTTTTTGACTTAATTTCAAGAAAAATAAAAATACAAAATAATTAACTAAAAAGATAAATTGATCAAGTCAAATAACAATATAGAAATAAATTTTTCGAAATGGTTATATGTTATTAACAAAAAGAAAAAAATTTATCCTTTTCAAACATTATTTATGTTGTGTTTGTCAATTCAAGACATATCGCGAAAGTAAGAAAATTGCTACGTAATATTTTACACATGTTCAATATTCGAAGAAATACATATCTATTTTGAATATTAATCTTTATAAATATATGTTTATTCCATTAAAATATTATTCGATTTTATAATTTATTTTTTTTTTAATAATTTTATTACGGATTTTTTATATATCGTATCACAAAGTACATCAAACAGTATACACAAATTACCGACTAACTACTTCCGCCCCCACTTATATTTTTTTCTTACAATATCGGAAAAAATTATCACTACATTCATATTATACATAACATATATATAAAAATCATAATTATTTTTGATTTGACATATTTTTTGTCATATTTTCATTACTTACATAATTCAAGGAAGCAACATATTATAAAGACGAAAATTAAATATTTTAGCAAAACATAATTTCAAACTAGTAAATTTTATTACGGAGTTGTGATATGATGTATTTCAAAATTTTATTA
>NW_006263527.1:2605-13483 GCF_000469605.1 Apis dorsata | reverse complement strand
TAATAATAGTAAATATAATAATAAATATAATAAATTGTTAAAACATTCATTATTTTTTTTATATTATTATAATTTGTAGCTTTATTATATATATTATATATATGTAATAGTAATAAAATTTATAAAAATATAATATATTCTTATATATTTTATAAATTTTATTTTTTTTTTTGTAACTTAAATTGTTAAAATTATTAAGATTTCATTTATAAATTACTGATATGAAGGAAACTGTAACTAGAAATATTTTGATAAATATTTGAAAATAGAATTTTTAATTTCATATAGTTATTTATTTTACATATTATAATTATTAAATAATTATAATTCAATTAATAAAAAATAAATTTAAAATCTCCTAAAATTGAATTTAAAACTTCAGTCATTACACAATTTAAAAAATCTATTATTTTTAATAAAATATTTATAAAAATGCGGGAAATTTAATTTAAAATATCATTAAGTGAAATAATAATAATACATTTTTACGATATCAATTAAAAAACTTGTTAAACTATAATAAGAAAATAATAAATAAAAATTAAAAAAAATTATATTATTCATATGTATACAAATATGTATACGACAATAAAATTATGAATAATCATATATATACAAATAATAAAATTTTCATATATATCATAACTAATAACTAAGTCATTATTAGTACACTTTTATATATTAAAATGTATTTCATTTGAAAAAAGATGAATTATACTATATTTAAATAAAATTTTATTAAACTAAGAATTATTTTTTTATATAAATTCGTATGAAAAATGAGCAATTAGTTTATTGTACATTTTTGTAACACAAAAATAAGTAAAACTTAATAATATAAGAGATATTAGATCATTATATTATATAGATTATTATATATAGATTATTATATTTTCAATACAAATATTAAAAATCAGAACATATAAACATTAATATTTACATACTAATATAAAGTGAATTGTCATCCATTCTATACTGCAAAATCTATGAAGTATTTTATCATTTAACATTTAAAATTTATTACAATTGTATAAAAATTGAGCAAATCATATATTACTAATATTCAATTACAATAAGTAACAATGAAAATAAAGAAAATTTAACGAAAAATGAAAGTAGATGATATTTTACGTATAACATATAAATAGGGAAGCAATATTTGTGAACACTTTGAATGAATAATAATATCAATACCAAACTTATACAACAAGTGTACAGTCTTGAACTGTAACAGTCTTTGTGGAAGTATGAATAATGAAGTATTTGTTACAAAAATTCTTTTTGACTAGAATATTTGTTTTTTTCTAGACATTCTATTACAAATCATTTAGAATAGAATTAAAATAACTTCAAATGTTTGATAAATAATTATTATATACTCTCAAATGATAATACTTTATGAAACATGGCACGAAATAACATGGAATTTTTACATTGTAATTTTGTGTGTAATGATATAAACGATATGAATATAAAATATAAACTATATGTATATTGTCAAAATTAAGATTTGTATTTTTTGATTTTTAAACTAAAAGATGTATAAAAAAGAAAGGAAAATATATTAGCTACAATTGTATCATACTTATTAAGAAATATATGAATTACTTACAATTAAATGGATATTTACTACTATATAACAAATTTGCTTGTATGTGTACTTTATACATCATACTGATCATTATAAACACTTCTGTAACTTCATTAAATGTATTTTACATGTAATGAATGTGATAAATTAAATGAATGTGATAATTTAAAGGACTGTACGGAATTTGTTGTTATATGAATCATGAATTGTTAGAACTGTGCGTCAAAAATAACATTGATATAATAACTTAAAAATCATATATTTTATAATGAAATGTTTCCAGGTAAACTATACTGTCCTTTTCGGGAATGTGTATCAACCGCTCGAACTGCGAAATAATAATTATTGCCTTCAGAAAACTGTAAATAAAAAAAAAATATATTAATATTACAATTGTTTAGAATTTAATTTAATTTTCAAATAATAATTGTTCAAATTACTTGCGTAAGTGTGCATGCCATAGGCAGTGGTAAAGCTCGAACATCACCTACTTTTTTCCATAATGATGTATTGGGAGGAATGCCAGCAATTTCTTGATACGCATATAATTGGTAACTAACAATATCTGCATATTTTTCTGATAAATTCATATTCCAAGATAATACTATACCTAGACAATAACAATAATTTTTATTTTTTTCTCTATTAATTTTTATTGTGTATAAATTTATATGTTATAATATACCATGTGCAACTTTAGAAATTTTTAATGATGGAGCTGGTGGTGGAAGTTTCAAAAGAGGATTTACAGCATAATTATGTATATCTGGTAAAGGTGCAGGATGCTGAAACAAATATAATGTTAAAAAATAATTAAAATATTATTAGAACAAAAATATATTTAAAATATATATACCTTATTTAATTGTACACTTGAAGTAGCTGGAGTTGTTAAAACTCGAACTGTTCCATTTGCAATAGTTGATATTCCTATAAATAATATGATTATATTATATTTTATATAATTATATAATATAATTATATAATTTATATTATATAATTTATATTATTAAAATTGCTTACCCGTTTTGTACGTTAAAGTTGAAAATGAAGCTCTACATGAAGTTACTGGCCGTATCTATAATAATAAATTTTTATTAGAAATTATAAATTAATTATACAGAACATAAAATTTTTAACAAATAACTTTAATAATATAAAATATTTATTCTACCGGACTGGAATTTGGAGCTATTAATAATTGTCTTGTTGGTCCTACACCACTTTGCATCACGTATGTTAATCGAGGCGCGTTCATGTTATTCTGGAAAAAAAATATATAAATAAATATAAAATATTAATGAAAAATATATAATCTTTTATGTATTTACCACTAAGGCAGTAGGTGTTGGTTGACTGGCAGGTTGTACTACTCTTATACTAGGAGGTTGACTTGTTATAGCTACATTCCCAGGAATGGTCTGAATTACCCTTTGGAAACAAGGTTGTTGTGTTTTTTGTGCTATATTTAATTGTTGATCAGTTATTGTAGTAGTTACAACTGGTACACCAGTTGCTATAAATTATTAAAATTTATACATTTTTCAATTCAATTAATATATAATAAATAAATAAATCAGAAAATTTAATACCTTTGCTTTTTTCTTCTTCATCTGTAAGATCAATAAGATCATTTGTATGAGATTTTACAATATTTGTTGTAGTAGATCCTTGACGACTTATTTGATTTGGAAATTTTCCATTTAAAACTATAGCTTGCTGTGATTGTTGTGATTGCATTTGTTGCTATGAAAATCAATATAATATATTTATTATACGATTTTTATAATAAAAATATAAAAATTCTTATAAAATACTTACATTTGACATAATTTGTTGAACATTAGATTGATTTGGTAATGTCAAAGAATGCTGTGTATCTACAGGTTTAGCAACAACTAAAGCTGCAGGAGTGATAGTAGTCATAATATTTGGAGACTGAGTGTGATTTTGTGATATCACAGAATTTTGTCCAATTATTGATTCAGTTCTCCTGGGAGATCTTACTTTAATTCCTTTTCTGGGACTGGCTGCATTATTTGTTTCATTAATAGAAGTATTTGATGTATTATTATTATTACTTGAAAGATGTAAAGACTTCAAATTAGAATTCTGTTGTAATTGTCGTAAATTCTGCATGCCATGATCCTATGGAAATAAATATTACAATAAAATATATGTAAAATAAAATATTACAAAATTATTTAAATAAATTAGTTTATTTAAATAATATTATTATATTTAAATACCGTCATAAAATTAACTTGCAATCCAACAGATCTATTGATTTTAATTGGTGGAGTGGATTTGTCATTATTAGCACGTCGATCTGCAGCATTACGACTTAATACCATTTCAAAATCCTTAATTTGTTTAGCCAATTGTTGACATTTTGCACGCATTACTTCTTGATTTTTTTCTGATATACGTGCCTGTTCTCTTAATTTGCCAATTTCGTCACGCATAGTAATTGTTTCGACAATTTTTTGTATCAAAAGTTCTTCTAATTCCTTAAAAAATTATATCATTATTAGAACATATAAAACTATTATTATCAAAATAATTAACTTAAATTTGTATATTTCTACATACTTCTTGTTTTAATTTTGGCAGTTTTTCATTTAAATCTCTTTGGAAAAATTTATGAACATAATTAAGTTTTTTAATGTTTTCAGAATTATTTTCTTGTGTTTTTAATTCATCACATGCTTCAGAATTTATTTTAATTTTTTTAATATTACCATTCAGAATAGTACTATTAGTATCAGAATAAGTTCGTTTTAATGAAGGTGGTGATAAAGGACATGCATCTTGATTCATTTTGTAATTTACAACCACAAATTTTTCTGAACCATCACTAGATTCTAAATCACTATCATAATTAAGAAATTTCTTTCTTATTATTTCTTCTGCATTCTTAGCTGTTCGTCTTTTTTGTCTTCCACTTTCTTTAACTATAAGAAGAATATTGTAATAAAAACTTGATAATTTATAGAATTAAAAAATTAAAAATTGCATGTTTTCAATATTCATTCATATCAAATTATAAGATCAAATATATATAATTATATTATTAAATAATAGTAGAGAAAGTTTTGATTAGTTAATTTATAACATTTTTAAGTAAAATTTTTTTATTTAATTTAAATAAAAATTAAAATTAATTGAGATATATTTTAAGTAATTTTAAGCAATAATTAATAATTCATAATTTTTTAAATTTTGTTGAAAAATATATATTATATATTAATTAAGAATAATTGAATATAAAAAGGTATCTTTATATATATATAAAAAAAGTTAATGATTAAAAATTAAAAGTTAATTTTCTAAGTTATTTTTTTTCGAGTTCAATCATATAAAATTTATAAAATTTAAAAGATATAATTCTACCTTGTTTATCTTCTTCAGAAATAATTCCTTGTGCAATGGTAATCATTTTTTTCGTTCGCCTCTTTTTTTTTTGGGTAATTATAGGTTCAGTAATTATTTTATCACTATCACCACTAGTATCTTTTTCTTTAAAATCCAAGGAATCATTTTGTAATTTTGTATTGGATAAACTATTTTCATTTAATATTAACTTAATGTTTTCATTTAAATTTGCTGTTATACTTGTAGAACTTATTACAGAATTTTCTTTTGGTATAGATTTTATATCGTTTTCATTTTCATTTTGTTTCAAAAGATCAATTTTATTTTGGATTACTTGATCTTCAGAAGAAATAAATTCATTAATTTTAATAGAATTTGTACTATTAATATTAGTTTTTAATATTTGATTATCACATTTTTCGCTGTTATTAACTGATTTTTCTGTGGTAACATTTTGTATAACGTTGATTTCATTATCATTTTCATTTGATACAGTAATTGTTTTTATGATTTCTTTATTTAATTTTATATTTTCTAAAAAAATTTCTTCTTTATTTGTAAGAATTTCATTAGTTTTATGATTTGTTATTTCTTTATTTATTATTGATTCATTGTTTATCATCTCTTTTTCATTTAAAATATCTAAATCAGTTATCCTATAATTGTTTTCTATGTCTTGATTAACATATGTTAATTCTTGATTTTTATTTGAATTTTGCTTTTCTAACTTATTAATTTGTTTAATTTCTCCACTTTCATTTATATTAGTTATTTTAACTATTTCTTCTTGTTTTTGATTAATTACATTATTTTCTTTAGTATGTTCTATATTTTTATATTCATTATGTTTATATGTTACATTAATGTTTAATGATTCTATTATTTTAGAATTGTTAGAAACAGAAAAATTATTAGAATCAACATCTGCATTATTTATACTGTTTTCAATTAACTTAATGTTATCTGAATTATTATCATGAGAATTAATTGTAGAATTTGTAAGTTTTACAACAGAATTATCATTTGATGTATGAATTAAAATATCTTTATTCTTATCTTTACATTGTATTATTTTCATATTTTCTTCCAATTTATGCTTTAATTCTAATGAATTATCAACAGAATTAACAAAATTTTCCTCTTTAGAATCCTTAACAATAATATCACCTACTTCTTTATTCAATGATTGATTTGAATCATTCTTATTAATGTTAATTGAAGATTCATTACATAATGTATTATCTTCATTTATTGTCTCATGATCTTCAATTTTTATAATTTTGACATCATTATCAACTTGAGTTTTTGAAAATACATTTTTATATAATGATGGTTCCAAATTTTGATCAAATTTAATTGGACTATTTTGTCTTTGCATTGCATTAGACTTAAAATTTTTCTTTTGTTGTCTATTACCATAAATTGATCTATTATATGAATTATATGTTCCATTACCTCTTCCACGTTCAAAAGGAAGAAATGTATTATGAAACCTAAAATCATATGACTGAAGTCTATAACGTCCTCTAGGTCTAAACCTATTATAAGTATGACTGATACTACGAAAAGGACGACCATTAGGACTTCTAGGATATCTCCAATGTAATTCATAATTTGGCCATAAACGAGGTGTATTAATTGTTTGATGTTTCATCAGTTCATTTTCATTTTCACCTTTTTTAATAATCCTTTCATAATCAATTACTATTTTTTCATCCATGGAATCATTATCTGAACATTGTTCTTCTTGATTTATTTTTTTTGTATTTGTATCATTTTTAATATTTTTTTCTGGAGAAATTTCCATATCTTCAGATGTTGTTTCTATAATTTAAATAAAAGAATATTGTTTAAATTTTTTTGATATATAATATCATATTGATTATAATAATATTTCAATTATACATATGTACAATGTTTACCAATTTTATTAGTTTTTAATTCATTTTTCTGATTATTTAAAACAGATGTTAAAATATCTTCTGTCTCAATTTCATCATCATCAGAAAGTCTCAAACGCATACTATCATCTGAAAGAGCATCTTCTTCATCACCATCATCACCTGTACCATATAATAGCTCTTCTTCTTTTTCTTTTGATAATTCATCAGTATGGTGTGTGTTAATACAAGGCAAAGAATGCACAGACTCAGAAGTATGTAATGTATCACTTCTTAAAGTTTCCATTTCATAAAATGTATAACACATAAGACAATGTCATAAATTACTCATTTAATAATCTTTAACCTGTAAATGATTACTTTACCTTTAATAATTTTATTTTAAACATTTTGTTTTAACTTTATATACACACATGCGCGCGCGCATGTATCACACATATACGCGCGTATATATATTTGATATACAAGTGTATATAGTAAAAATTTTCATATATTTGAATTTATCTTTATTTAATTTTTATTTAATTTTTTTATGAAATAATAATTATATTTATTATAAGTATATATTATATAATAAATTAATATAAAATATTAATATAAAATTAAAAAATAAATACAAGTAAAATATTGTATAAATTAATATATTGATTTAATGTATATTATTTATTTTTATTTTTATCAAAATTTTTATTATTTTAATTTTATAAATAAATAAATAAAAAAATTAATATTAATTTAAAATATCATAAATATTAAAAAAAATTAATAATGAAATCCAGATTTATTTATAATTTTTTTAAATTTGAATACAATTAAATATAAAATCTATTATAATTAATAACTATAAAATTATATAATTTATAAATATAAAATATATTTTTTGTCAAAAGATCTAATTTTAATATACATTATTATAAATATATATTAAAAACATACATTATTAAAAATATATTATAAAAATAATATTTTAAAATTATAAAAAGTTATTAGTTTCTCATGGATTAATATTTTTCGTTTAATATTATTTTATCATTGTGTTTGCAATGCGTATTAAAATGATTAATATTTATGCTAGTTTGATATGAGTGTTAATGAAGAGAAATGCAAATTTCCGTAAAATTAAAATTATTAAAATATGGGCCCTTTAATGCACGCCAATATATACCATCCCTGGCCCATAAGTACTCAATTAATAAAAATGGCGGAATGGAACTGTTTCACTAAATTCATCATTATATTTTAAATAATGGATAATATATCATACTACTATTTAAAAAAAATTTATATTATTATTATTTTAAAAATATTATAGATTTATATTTTATACAAATAATATATTGAAAGAATGTTTAATAAGTACATGGCCATTTCGTATTTTTGTGTCTGTCACTATTTACAAAACTTTAAATTTTAATTCATGTCAAAAAATATTGTTTGTTTATAAAATTAAATATAAGTACACAACACGAATAATTATAACTAATTGAAATGTCAGAATACATTAAATTAATTATGATTTTTCTACATAATCTATACAAGATTTATGTAGAAAAAGGCGGGCTTCTAAGTAAGCTCCTCTATTGAACGAATACTGCCAAACATAGGCCCCGATGTATCCTAACGAAATTCAACGATTTTACACGAAGTCAACCAATATGGCGTCAGTTTACCATTGAGAAATTATTTTTTAATATAAAATAAAAATAAAATTTAATAAATTTCATAATAAAAATATATATTTAACAAGTATAATTATAGTAACTTTTGTTATTTTTGCATTTCAAATGAAACAAAATATTTAAAAAATTTATATTTTCAATATCCCCTCTCTTTTTTTACTAATGTACTACTTAATAATAGTTAATGCTATTGCAAAAATTTATAAAAATTTTATCATATTTACTATATTAATATAGATTTTAAGATTTATATGTTCGAATATTTTTATATATTTATCATATTTTTTAATATAATATATTAAAAAAAATACTAATATTAAATATTTGTTTATAAAAATACTATATATAAATATTACTTTATAATATTTAAATATTTTTACATTGAACATTTGAAATAATTCTACTCTTGTTTTTTTAGTTCTTATTGACAAGATCAACATGCGTCATACTGGTAATATAATATTGAATTCATTGAGTGGGAGAAATGTTATGCTTTCATAACTCATTAGGAATATCGATTTTATATAGATTTCTGTATATAGATTCAATACTTGTATTTTCGAAATTTTAATTATTTATAAATTATTATTAAAAATGTTACAAATATATTATAGATATATTTTTAATCAAAATTTAATTATTCATCTCACAGAAATTATAAAAAATAATATTTGTAATACAAGTAATATTACTATACCCAAATGTACTATATAAATCTATAATTCAAGTACAACATATAATTTGTGTATATATATATATATATATATACAATTATATTATAAATATTTGCTAATAATATAATTATTATTAATATTATAAAATATAAAAATTAATAAAAAATTGTGATACAAATAAAATTTTATTTTTATAATATCATAATTTTTTATGATATAAATATTTTAGTTCATTTTTATAGTAAAAATAACAATCTAATTTTATAACTTAAATATTATATAATTAAATATAAAAATATTAAGTTTTCATTTTGTATGACGAAACAACAAAATGGCGTACCTATGCTCTATAAAATGGCAGCTATTCATATATAGTTTGACATCTACAATAGATTCGATCTTTATGTTTGGGACTTCAGGCCCAAATTCTTCAGTAATATAAATAGCATAAAATATACTTTTATTATTTATTAATGTATAAATATTTATTAATATATAAATTAAATATAAGAAAACAACAACAGAAATCCTTAAAGTCTATAAAATTAAAATTAAAATAACGAAGAATTTATTTCTTTTTCAAAACGTTTAACTATAACTATTTTTTAAAATATAATTTTTTGTAATTTTAAATAAATATATATTATATGTATATATGATTCAGGTCATATAACAATTCAGATCAAAAAATCAGAATGACCCACTGCTGAATGATAACATATAAATATGTGTGTAAATGAACTTACGTTATGTTATAATGCAGACAATCTTCAATCAGTGATGAACATGCTCTTTGTTTTACAAAAATACTTCATATTTATGATAAATGCCAGAAACGAAGATACACTGTGATACTCGTTCATCGAGTATCTGCAACACCGCAACCTAAACAAGCGACAGGCAATGTTGCCACTTTTATACGTAACCGCTAACATACTCAATATATTTTGATGAAATTAAGGTTTAAATTGAATACGTCAGACTTTCCAATTGTTTAAATTTGAAAGATTTATCGAATTAAAAAGTTACAAACAAATTTGTGAAAAGAAATATGTAGAACTATCGACATATACAGATAATGTAGTTTGCATCTCAATTTAGTAACGCATGCGCCATAGTATAAAATACTTTCAGAACTTATATGATGTTTACTAAAGCATGTAAAATACTTCTGATTAGATACCAAAATACACTTTGTTTATAAAAATTTATGCAGGTATGCAAAATCAATAATAATCAAGTATTCGTGATATGTTTTTTCAACATTTGAAAACTTTTTTTTCGAAAATTATTTGATATTACTTTAAAGAATAAATAATAACCATAGTATTTTACATTATTTTGTAAAAAATATTATTAATAATATAAAGTTTATTGATTATTACTGAAATATGGATGAAGGAAAAGTATATTTTATGTAATATTTTTTAAAAAATTGTTAATAAAGTATGTATTTAGTGATTAATTCAAACCAAGGTTATCATTAAAAATATCGTATTATGAAAATACGAATAAAAAATATTGCTAACCACAATATGTATAATTAAAATTATTTGTATTTAGAAAAAAAATATATTATTTATTATTTTTGTAATTTAAATTTAAAAATTATAAGAAGACTTTATTATATATTAATATATATAAATCGAAAATAAAAA
>NW_006263527.1:0-1634 GCF_000469605.1 Apis dorsata | reverse complement strand
TTTTAAATTTTGATATATATATATAATATGCAAAAATAAGAAATAATATTTTTATATAAAATTTTATATTTATAAATATATTACAAAACATTAACGACTAGTATTTTGATTTTTTAGTATAAAAAGATACTTCTAATCTTCTGAATCAGCCTTACAGAAAAAATTAAAATATACTATATTTGTCATTTTATAAAATTAAAATTTTTATTATATTTTAACTAATAATAAATATTCTATAAAGTAGATTTTTAAAGTTTTTCACCAGCGAAAATTCTAATATTATTTAATATAAAACAATAAAAAGTATATATAAAAATAATACAAAATTTAATATTCTTTTGTTTATTTGATTATATTATGTCATAAAAAAAATAATTTATTTTTTACTGATTTAGTAAAATGTAATTACTATAGTGATTTATTCTATTTTCAATACTAGTTAATTTTTGGTTACTTAACTCCTCTAGGTATTTATAATTGAAATTATGTTTTATTATTGACAAAAAATGTTATTTTTTTTCTTATTCTTTTAAAATTTTATAGATAATTTAATAGAAATCGATATTATAATTCAGTTCAGAGAATATGTTCATAAATTATATTTAATTTATTGAAATCAATTATTTCAAACTATGTTAATCATAAATAAGAAAGTTGGTAGCAAAATATCAAATATTTTGTCATAGAAAGCCGGTATAAAGTTTCAATATAGTATATCTGAATATATTATATGAGGATGGTGGAGGAAAGTACGATTTTGAAGATGTACGAAGAAAAGAATATTTATTTGCTATTTCGGAAAAGTTGAACTATTAGTTAAATTTTGATAGATAAATAAAAAATTATAAAATTTTATGTAAAATATATTAGTTATATTAAAATCAAATACGTTCGCATGCGTATTAATTATTTCTTTTTGCAAACTCGATCGAAATACATTATCCGACAGGAGAGCACTCTTTGGGCTCCAGAGGAAAGAAAAGTTGTTGTAATGGCTGCCGTGTCATGAAATGAAGGTACCGAGCCAGTTTTGTGGTTCCACGATGGAGGAGAACTCCAGTTCTGCATCTCAAAATCATAATGGACAATTATCTAGTGGTGCAAATGTTCCATTAACAAATAATAAACATCAAGGGAATGACAATGGTACTAATGGCGATGCTAAGAATGAAAGGCCACAATACTCTATGCCTGGTATTCTACATTTTATTCAGCATGAATGGACTCGCTTTGAACTTGAAAGATCGCAATGGGAGCTTGATAAAGCAGAATTTCAGGTATCGTCTTAATTTGTTTGAGGAAAATTCTCAGAATTTCTCTATATATTTTTCTTTAAAGTATTCTTTTCTTATTGTCATATCATCTGTCATGTGACAGAATGATAAAAACATGATTAACTTGAAAATATGTAAAACATCCCAATATAATTTGTATATATATTTAATTAAAAAATTAATTTAATTTAAATTAAAAAATATTTTATAAGAATATTTTTCTTTTTATAATATTATATTTTAAAATTCAATCAAATGTCACTTTGTGTACATTGTGCATATACTCAAAAAATTATTTCAATTTAAATTAAAAAATATTTTATAAGAATATTTTTCTTTTTATAATATCATATAATATTA
>NW_006263526.1:668776-672324 GCF_000469605.1 Apis dorsata | reverse complement strand
AAAAAAAAAAAAAAAAAAAAATTGCGAAACATTCCAGCTTTCTATCCTTTTTTTTTTTATAAATATCCGTGGAATTCGTTCTCTTCTTCCTCGCCGTTCTTTCTCGTCTGTTAATTATTCCACTTTCGTGGAAAGTTTCATTGAATGAAATTCTTCTCGAATTTGTCCTATTTTTATTAATAATATTTTCTCGAATAAAGATATCTCAAAAGTTGACGTTTAAATGTTTCGATAGATCTTGATAAAAATGTAAGGATCTTGAAGAGTGACATTCAAACTGGTTCTTGTTTCTCGATTCTCTCAGTTTGAAACTATTACGAACATTCGATCGATCATATCTGCGAACGAATACTTGTTTCGTTTCCAAAAGTTATCTACAATCAGTCAAAGAAAGTCTTCAAGCGCGATATTTTACAAGAGAATTCATCTAATTTGAAAATTCTCTTTTCACTTCGACGAAAGTGTTATCTTTTAATAAATATCAGTCTCGTTAATCGAAGAGAATTAATTATTCGATTATTAAAAATCGAATCATTGGTTCGAAATCGATTTTTCTTCGTTGTAAAGCTTGCCTTTAATATCGCTTATTATACGAACACGCTCGAGCATACTTAAATTCTAATAATATAAAAAGAATACACGCGACCAATAAACCGTAAATTTTCTTTAAAGCACATATATATATATATACACATATATATTATATATTGCCTTGTCTCCTGACAGAAACACCCTTTGAATCGATTCTGAACTTGTCCTTCTGTATTCTTTTCCCACTTTATCGATCCCTTATCGAAATTCCAATATAAAAAAAAAAAAAACCTTCCCCTTAACCTCTATCGAAAATAAAGAAATAACCGATAAACCACACATTCCACAAATATATTTTCCTTATATTTTTTTACTTGAATCAAGTTTCGAATGTAACAAACACAGTATAAGAAACATCATAATAAATATTCATAAAAATACAAGACGAGAATAATATCAAAAAAAATTCATCCTTTAAGAAATTTTAAGCAACGTGCTTAAAAATCCTTCCTAATAATTTAGAAAAACAACATCGACATCATAAATCGAGATAGAATTAAACGAATGAATTTTGCAGATTTTTTTAAAGCATCGAACGAATCAACGAATCTAATCGAAAACAAATTCTGTCAGATCTCAGAAAAGAGAAAAGGGGGAAAAAAAAGTAAAGCTTTCGAGATCGATCTCGTCCTTGATCTCGTGCCAGGACGCAGGACACGTGTACAATATGGAACTCAACCTCGAGTCACGAGAACTCGAAGTCGAGGGAGCCGATCGTATCTTGCTCGGCCGTCATCCTTTCTCTTCCGATCATCGAGCCCCTCGACCCGACTCGATTTCCAATTTCCAATAATTGGAATAATTTCGACCACGGTTTCCACCAAACTCCACCGATTCCTCTAATATTTCTATTAATTTCGAGACGTCGGTTAATACGCTCGATCGTATTTGTCCCGCTGGGGAAAATGTTTTTCTGGTTCATTGGAATCGATAACGTTGAAAGCAGCGAATATTGATCAGAATCACGTATGCTCCCCCCTTCGGAATATTTCTTTCTTTTTGAAAATTGAAGAAAGGTTTATTAATTCGTAATTAGGAGTAACGTTTAATCTATCTTTATTTTTTTTTTTCTTTTTACGATATAAACGCGAATATTTAGACGATTCAAATAAAATTCGTGGATTTTTTAAGTTTATTCTTCCTCCAGAGGATACCAAGATTCGTTTAATAAAACTTTCAACGAATAGTATAATAACAGTATAATAATTTATTGTTGTTCTATCTGATTGTTCGAATTAAAAGGGGGGCGATAAATCTGTTGAGCGATTTTAAGAAGAATGTTTGGAAAATTGGAAGAAGGATGCCAGAAAATGGGGAAGAATCGAGGGGTTGGAGAACGAGAAAGATTTATGAAAGAGGCATCCTCTGGTGGAAGTCACGTTCGTCTCGTCTTAGTTTTGCTTAATCACGAATTTTAATGGATGTGTCTTAACTATCTTAGAGACGAGTAATAAGAGAAAATAAATAACTCGAAAGATAAATCAACTAAGTTGTTTTAACTTATCATTTTGCAAGATATATCATTCAACGCGAACTAAATAAATCATAAGCAAAATGATTCTCCTCGATTCTCGTTTTTTAAGTGGCACGAAAAATCGTATCTTTTGTTACGAAAAATTTTCCTTATAATATAATAATATATATAATAATTTTACACGATCTAATTTAATCTACACAATTCTTTTCTCTTTTTTTTTTACACAATCTAATCTAACTTTTTAATTGTGTAATAATATATTCAAATGATTAAATGCAATTTTTTTGAAACAAATTCGTCACAAAAACTTTTTGCCTCTTCTTTTATACATGTCTCTTAAGTTGCAAAACAGAAGAAGATATATTGATTTGGAATAAACAAAAAAAAAAAAAAAAGAAAAAGAATTGTAATTCAAAATTAGAATACTTCGAATTAAACCTGCAATACTATTAAATTAAATTCTTGAAAAACAAACTATAAACTCCCAAACTATAATAATTTCCCCTCTAACCTACATTCTCCTAAAAATCTATAAACATCTCATGGTAAATCTCGTGATCACATTGCGTCACACGTTGAAATATAGAGGCGGGCGGGTTGTGCAACGCGGAGAGACGACTTGCCAGAGAGCAGAGGGGCATCGTGGACGGTGAGAAATCGCGTTGTGAAAATGTCGAAACGGGGAGGATCGGTGGGAAAGAGGACGAAAAGGCGTGGAGAAAAAAATGTGTGATCGAGCCGATGGCAGAATTACAAAAAACCATGCCAGACTTGGCCGATAAATCCGGCCCAAGGGGGAAAAATTGGAGCGACTGGCCAAGATCGAGAAACAATATCCACAATTTCGAAGAGAATAGAATTGGAAGGAAGGAATTTGGAAGAAGTTTGAATTCTAATTATTTAATTCTTAACGCGATCGTAATGCAACGAATTATTATCATTTCAGGATGGAAGTTACTTTTTAAACTTTACGAGCTACTCGAAATAGAATCTCCATAAAGGAGACCACAATAGAGCGTTTTGAAAAAGTTGCCAAGAGTTCGAGCATAAATAAAAATTGTTCAAACTTCTTTATTAAAAAAAAAAATAATAATAATAATAAAATAAAAGCAGGGAACAGAATTCTATAAATATATATATATATATATATATACCGATTAACTTTTGCAAAGTTATCCTTCAATTCTTGAAACTGTAACACCCAAACTTTTCGAGACGCGTGAATATCTGTATGTATAAGTGGAAATAAAACCGAGTAACGATATTTAAACCTTTTTACTAATCTAATTTTACTAATCTAACAATCTGATTCCATCGAAAAATATCGAGAATCGAAGCTAGAGAAAGAAAAAGAAAAAGAGAAAGAGAGCGATTATTATTTCACAAACAAAATTTCTCTCCTCAAAATTCTTAATTCCATTTCTCTTCGATTTCCATCGATCACACCCGCGTACGATTTCAATCACGCGTAGCACAGAGG
>NW_006263526.1:665974-668343 GCF_000469605.1 Apis dorsata | reverse complement strand
AAAAAAAAAAAAAAAAAGGACAAAAAAAAAAGAAAAACCGCTCGAATTGGTCTCTAATTGGAGATCCCGAAGCGTTAAGGAGGACAGGGCGGAAGGAGGACACGAGTCATTAACGGTTCACGAAATAATTCCCCCCTCCCCCTTCCCTCCCCCCACGATATCTCAAACTCGGTGCAATAACGACACCAAGTGCACTCGGAAGCTTGTGCTTGCATCTGCAGATAGGAGGTTCTTAATGGTGGAAGAAAGAAACCCTCCTCCCCCTCCTCCCTTTCCTTCCTTCGACGGGGGAATTAGAGCTTGTCGTATAATCGGCCCCTCTCGTTCAGGCAACATCGATATCTCGACGACCGCGATTTCGTTAATTTCGCGAAACGAGAAGTATATCTAGAAATATACAAAGAAAGTTTTTAAAGTTTTTTAACACGAATCGCGAATACCATAACCGTATATCAAAGGGATATTTTGCTTCGTGAACGAGGTTAAAAAAGATCGAAGAAATATGCTTTTTACTAATAATTTAATTTAATTTACTAATAACAATGGAATTTTGTGCAATCTAGATTGAATCGAGAATCAATCTATTTTTTTTAATAAACGAACACGAATTTGATATACGGTATTATTAGTCGGTTTTCTCTTTTTTTCTTTTTAAGGAAACGAGTAACTAACTGCGTTGAAAATATCCATACGATACAACGACGTTTGCTTTTATATTTTGCAAGAAATTTCTTATTTTCCTATTTTTTTTTTTTTGAATTCTTAAACGAAACCTGCCAATATTCCATCGTTATTATAGTAAGAAATAACGAAGAGAAGAACGAAGAGGGGTAGTTTTTTAAAGAAACGAGTGCAGGGAATGGGAAAATAAATCGATGGAAAAAAAAATCGATTGGAAAGAAACGCGTGGAATTAATTTTTTCTCGTGGAGAGGAGGGTGACGAACAAACGGATGTTGTTACTCTATAAGAGGGGGTGGAGACGAGAGTTCGAAAATTGAATTATTAAATAAAATTTTATAATCAAAAAATTTAATTTTTATATAATATATATATATATATATATATATATACGCATTAAATAATCGCGTAATTTTGTCCAAAGGCGAGATTCGATTAATAACAACGAAAATAACTCGTCGAACTTTCGCCTTCCACCCATCCCGCGATGGAATTTTCCGAATAAACCCCTCTCCCCTCCTCTGTGACCGTTGCTTTCTAACCAAAC
Organism: Apis dorsata; assembly: GCF_000469605.1. NCBI lineage: Eukaryota > Metazoa > Arthropoda > Insecta > Hymenoptera > Apidae > Apis > Apis dorsata. The sequence continues at coordinate 667,116 of NW_006263526.1, read as the reverse complement.
AACCCCATTTTGACCCACGTTTCCAATAATCGCGTTAAGACAATGCGAAAAGATATTGGAATTCGATTATTTTTTTCTAAAATCTTACGAATACGTGAAACGAATTTTTCGAACTTAGATTAAATATTTTCGAGCGAGCGCTTTGTTTATATTTCTTCTACGCGTTTTGCAAAATATATTACGCGCAAATAATACGAGAGAACCGTTTATGATCGGGCAGTGAGCTCGATGGTGGCACGAAATTTTTCGAAATTTCCGAAATTTAAAAAATAAAAATACTCGCGAATTATTCGTGCTCCCTTTTTACTTTGTAAAAATATATAAAATGTAAATATCACGTACTACGCGTAATAGAAGAAGTTAAAAATTTCCTTTTTGTGGAATACTACGTAATATAACTTATATACTAACTTTATACTATATTATATACTATTATATACTATATTATAAATTATATTATAAACTAACTTATATACTATAAACGCATAAACTTGATATATGATAACGCAACGCTGAAACTTATCGAAATTAATGAACTTTCTGCTTTCTTTTTTTATATATTAACTAAAATAAGTTTAACAAACAAATATTTTATTTAATCAACCTGTGTATCACTCCCACTGGTTGCAACACACCGAGGAGATATTGGAAATCGTACTACGCAGAAAATAAATCGCGCACACGAGAAAAATATATACGCGTCTTAACGTTACGACGAACGAGAGTACAATAACACCTCGCGCCGAGTAATATATTCGGGAGGGGGAAATTCGACTCGAAACGTATCGCGGGAAGGACGCGTAATAAGAAATATTTCTCGAGTATAATCGAGAGAGATAAATATATAAATTATAAACATTGTGCGTATCGAAAAAGAGGACGTGTTTACGGTTTTACGTCTCATTGAAATATTATTTAAATTGACGACGTAGTAATTCGTTATTATATATTATATTATATTATATTATAATAATTATCCTCCATTTCTTTGAGTAAAAGAATTAAAAAAATAAAAGAAAAATAAAAAAACAGTTCAACAGAAACAGATTACAATTTTATTATATCGGAATGTACGGCTTCCGGATGCGGAGGAGGAAGACGAAGGAAGTCTTAGAAAGGAGTAAGAACGACGTAAGCATCTC